>NW_026874723.1:0-16882 GCF_032173495.1 Musca vetustissima
TTTTAAATCAAAGAAAGAAAAAAGAAAAAACTAAATAACAAATACAAATATTAATAACAATAATGAAGAAGAAGCTGCAGACTAATATACAATTAAATTGCATTTGTTTCAGCATGGTATCTTGTAATAGTTTTTCGCTTTTCCGTTGCGGTTCACATACAACAAAAGAGAAATCATCAATAACTCAAATGAAGAGATAACCCTCAGAACAAGAACAACAACAACCAACAGACAGATTCATCTATCAATGATTTATAATGAAGCGATATTGTTGTAGTTATTTGTGTGTGTTTTCATTCGCTTGTACATCCCGATATCTGTGATGGTATATTAAATAATTGTAAATAATTGTAAATTGTATATCAGCAGATAGATAGAAACTATAGATGCTTATGTAGGTTCATAGAATAAATGAGCTAACTTAAAAAATTAGTAAATTAATACGAGGAATACAATATACTTTTGTGGTCTTATATATAGTACCTTAATTTTATACTTCTCGGGTCTAATAATGAAATGACCCACCAATTGAAATAATCCAATAAGAAGTGTATTGGTAGGATATAGTTAACCGAAAATGTTCTAATCAATTTTAATTTACTAATTTGCTTGAAGGAGGTGCGCAAAATATTCCATGTATAGAAGACCTATAAAAGATCTTCTAAGTTTTGGACATATATAGAACCACTCTATATATTTCTGGCCTAATAATGGAACATACCAAAAAAGTAAACTATGCCAACAATTGTACCAAGTGATTGTTGTATGTCATAATGCGCACGGAATACAAATTTCAGCAATTTGTTAATGGGGATTTTTCCTAAAATCTCAAAATCGACAAAAAACTGCAACTTACAAAGTTATATATATATATATATATATGTGTGGCTATACCTAAAGGGTGATCAATATTGATTACATCGTCTAAGAATTACCGAATATTTGGAGTTTTCATTGTATAAGGGACTATGCCTAGTTGTAGGCCGATATAGCACAATTTCGAACCTAAAATTTTCTTCTTGTATCACAATATTTAAATCTACGATCGAAGGTAGAACAATTACAACATATAGCTAAATCGACTATCGTATAAACGGACAATTTCGAGTACAGAATAACTCCCATACTGAGGTGGGATACGTTAAGTCCAATTGATATTCAAGTAAGTAAAAATGTCGTTCACTACGGTCCGGTCGATTTTGTATACCCTTCACTATTAAGTGTATACTTAAAATACCTGTTCGTGACCTTATATATATGGCAGGTTATTCAATGACTTATTTTGGGTGTACGATTTAAAATCCAATGAGAGCCAAAGAACCCATTCCGTTAAGAAAAATCACATAATCCCCAAAATATGGAATAAAATGGGTACCCCTATATGGGGGCTATTGTAAAAAGTTGACCAATATTGATAATTTCCATTAAGAAGATTTGTCAACCAATGAAAATCAAACATTGTAAAGTTTTGAAAATACCGGATAATGGAGACTACCTTTATATAAGGACTATCATAAAATTAGTCCCTTATCGATCATTTGGTACCCAATGAGAATTAAAAATACTGACCAAATTGACTATAAATTAATTTGTTTGAAAAACGTTTCCAAAATTCCAATACCGATATATGGTGGCAAAATTTGGCCATTGTTGATAATTTTTGTTAGAATGAAATGAAAACTCAGCATACCAAATTACAGTCAATTCGGTTTAAGAAATTTGCCAAATATACACAAAATTAGGGATAACGTTATATGGGGACTATCCGAATAATTCGACCAATATTGATAAGTTTTGGTAGAAAGATGTATCACACAATGGAAACTCAACATTACAGCCAATTTTATTCGATATATTAAACAAATGCATCCTAACAGACTTCGCATTTTTGGAGGACTATTAACCTATAGGAGCTATATCCACATCTGAACCGACTTAAACAAAACACGTTAGACTACTCTAACTTCTTTACGTTGTTCAACATTGCATGACAATCGGCGCAACTTTGGGTCTTTGGCGCACAATTTATTTAAAATCGGACGAAACAATATATGGGAGTTATATCTATATCTGAACCGATTCCAACAAACCTTGACACCTGGTAGGTTATAGTATGTTCAGTAAGTTGTGCAAAATTTTGTCCCAATCGGCTTAACTTTGGGTCTTTGCTGCCCAATTTACCTTAAATCGGACGAAAATATATATGGGAGCCATATCAAGATCTGAACCAATTTTCACAAAACTTATCACATATCATTCCAGACCTAATTCAGTACGCTGTGCCAAATTTCATACAAATCGAAGGATACTTTGGTGCACTATTTTCCTAAAATTAGACGAAAACATATATTGTAGGTATATCTACCGATTTTCACGAAGCTTACCTCACGTCACTCTAAACTTAATTCAGTACGCTGTGCCTAATTTCGTGCAAATCGAAATATATATAGGGACTTCGGTGCACCATTTACATTAAATCGGACGAAAATATATATGGGACCTATATCAAAATCTGAACCGATTTTTCCGAAACTTACCATCATTCTAGACTCAATTCAGTACGCTATGCCAAATTTCGTGAAAATCGAAGGATATATAAGAACTTTGGTGCACCATTGACATAAAATCGGAGGAAAATATATATGGGAGCTATATCTAAATCTGAACGGTTTTTCCGGAACTTAACACATATCATTCTAGACTTAATTCAGTACGTTTTGCCAAATTTCGTAGAAATCGAAGAATATAAAGGAACTTTGGTGCACTATTTTTCCAAAATCAGTCGAAAATATATATGGGAGCTATAACTAAATTTGAACCGATTTGTCCCAATTTCAATAGGGTTCGTCCTTGGGCCAAACAAACGAGCTGTGCCAAATTCCATCCAATTCGGATCATTAATGCGACCTGTACTTTGTTTACAATTTAACATGGACAGACGGACGGACATGAATAAATCGATTTGAAAAGAGATTCTGTGCATATTCTCAAAACGAACCATGTATCTATCTCGTTTCATTTTGCCTGTTACAAAAATATGCACAAATACATAATACCCTGTACCACAATGTGTTGAAGGGTATACAAATATAACTCTATTTTCAAACATGATGTATGTTCCGAATTTAAATTTGTAGGGAAATTCGAAAATTTTGCAAAAAAAGTAAAGGGCAGAAATTCAGGACTATTGGATGTCGTCGTTATAGCCGATATATCGTTAAAAATGATTTCGACTATTTCTTGGTGTGTATGGGATTTGCGATTGTGAAAATAGCTAAATGGTGACGTATGATTTATGCTATGACAAGAAATATTGGTTATACGACAAGGAGTAACACAAGGAAAAATGGATTTGAAATGCCACTATGTATGTGGATTTATTCTTGTTTTTGTGATACCACCTACCCGTTAAATTTTAGACACAAGAAAAAAATAAGACTATAAAGTTTGACATTATGCGTACTGTCCATAACCGCAGTGGTATTGATATTTCTCAATATGGACCTACCTTTTAATATTTTTTGGACTTGGGCAAATTTTCCAACTGATATCGCTATACATTGGCATTATGAGGTCTCGTTGGCTAGCAGCAGAGTGTAGCTTCTATACCAATGTTTTTAATATTTTAGACACACCATAAAAACTAAGGTAATCTTTATACCCTTCACCACACTGTGGTACAGGGTATTATGTCTTTGTGCATATGTTTGTAACAGGCAAAAATAATCGATATAGACCCATGGTTCCTTTTGAGAATATGCATAGAATCACTTTCTGAGTCGATTTATGCATTTCCGTCTGTCAATCCGTCGGATCCGTCCTTCCATGTATACTTGTGAACAAAGTACAGTTCGAATTTATGATCCGATGTGGATAAAACTTGGCATAGGTCACTTATTTGGCCTAAGGACGAACCCTGTGGAAACTGGAGAAAATCGGTTCAGATTTAGATATATATATATTCGTTCCCATATATATTTTCGTTCGATTTAAGGTAAATGGGGTACCAAAGTCCCTAAATATCTTTCGATTTGCACGAAATTTGGTAGAGCCTACTGAATTAGGTATACAATGATGTGTGCTAAGTTTCGTGAAAATCAGTTCAGATTTAGATATAGCTCCCATATATAGTTTCGTCCGATTTATGGTAAATTGGGCACCAAATTCCCTCTATATCTTTCGATTTGCATGAAATTTGGCACAGAGTACTGAATTAGGTCTATAATGATGTGTGTTAAGTTTCGTGAAAATCAGTTCCGATTTAGCTATAGCTTCCATATATATTTTCTTCCGATTTCAGGTAAATGGTGTACCAAAGTCCCTATATATCAATCGATTTGCACGAAATTTGGCATAGGGTAATTAATTAAGTCTAGAACGATGTGTGCTGAGTTTCGTGAAAATCTGCTCAGATTTAGATATATGGGAGCTATATCTAAATCTGAGCAGATTTTCACGTCGATTTAAGGTAAATGGTGTACCAAAGCCCCTATATATATATTTCGATTTACACCAAATTTAGAATAGCCTACTGAATTAGGTCTAGAATGATGTGTGCTAAGTTTCCTGAAAATCGGTTCAGATTTAGATAAAGCTTCCATATATAGCTTCGCCCGATTTTAGGTAAATGGTGCGCCAAAGTCCCTGAAAATAATTTGATTTGCATGAATTTTGGCATAGCGTATTGAATTACGTCTAGAATGACGTGTGCTAAGTTTCATGAAAATCGGTTCAGATTTAAATATAGCTCTCATATACAGTTTCGCCCGATTTTACGTAAATTGTCTACCAATGTCCCTATATATCTTTCTATTTCCACGACATTTAGTATAACATATTGAATTAGGTCTAGAATGATGTGTGCTTAGTTTCGTGAAAATCGGTCTAGATTTACAAATAGTTTGCACGATTTTAGGTAAGTGGTGCACCAAAGTCCCTGAAAATAATTAGATTTGTTCGAATTGTGGCATAGCGTATTGAATTAAGTCTAGAATGATATGTGCTAAGTTTCGTGAATATCGGTTCAGATTTAGATATAGCTTCCATATAGTTTCGCCCGATTTTAGGTAAATGGTGCACCAAAGTCCCTGCTACTTTTTGGTTGGCATGAATTTCGGTATAGCGTACTAAATAAAGTCTAGAATGATGTGTGCTAAGTTTCGTGAAAATCGGTTCAGATATAGATATAGCTTTCATATATAGTTTCGTCCGATGTTAGGAAAATGGTGCATCAAAGTATCTGAAAATCATTCGATTTGCACGAATTTTGGCATAGCGTATTGAATTAAGTCTGGAATGATGTGTACACCTCCTACATATATTTTCGTCCAATTTTAATTAAATTGTGCCTTAAAGATCCACAGCTAGGCCGATTGACACAACGTATTGAAATTAACATAAATTAATCTCTGGCAAGTTTGCTTCAAATCGGTTCAGATATAGATATCTCGTAGCTTCCATATATAATTTCGACTTATTTATTGAGATTAATTTTTAAGCAGTGCAGCATACCAAATAGCGTGTGTCAAGTTTGCTTTAAATCGATTTACACTCATCTGTCCCACTGTGCACAAACGACTCTAAACATGCCCAAATGAAATTAAATTTTGTCATAGGTTCCAGAAAGACATACAAATCACATGTTTAAGTTCATTCAGTTTCATGTCAAAATTCCTTCAAAAAGGCGACGTCTTTTCGGATAAATATTTACCCAAAGTGGTAAAGGGTATCATATAGTCAGCCCAGTCCGACTATACTACTTTCCTTACTGGTTTATGACTTTATTCGCTATACTGAACATTCGAGATGTACTCATAAAGTCAACATTTATGCTGCTTTTTTGTTTGTCTAAAATATTCAAAAAACCCAAATTTGAGTACTATTGGGAAAATATCAGCATAGATGACCCTCAGCTTCAAAGACTTCTTACTTTCGTTCGTGTACAGAGACTCACTGTTAAATTTACCCATGTTAACTTGTATATAGAGTCTACAGAAATTCCTTATATCAGCTCTATTGATACCATCTGCTTTGATACCATCTGCTTTGAAACCATCTGCTTAAGGTCGTCTATAAAATCCTCCTTCAGTTCGTCTATAGATACCACCTTCATCTTGTCTTTAAAGACCGCCCTTCAGCTCGTCTATAGAGACTCCGCTCAGATTGTCTCTAAAGACTCGTCTATTGAGACTACCGCCAGATTGTCGATTGAAACTCCCTTCAACAAGTCTAAAGGGACTTTAGCAGCTTACCTTCAAAGTCCAACTTCAGTTCGTCTATACTACTTATGAAAGTTATCTTATTTTGCATTTTATTACATACACCACTGAATCTTGTTTATATTTAAGCCCGGATAATGATAGTAGTTGTACAGAAATCCCATATGTTGTTTTCCTTTTTTGATGATGGAATAATGATGTATGAAGCTATCATATTTTATGCTGACACATAACTGGGGAAAACATGCTGCTGACCCATATGAGTTTGTTTTCCAAAAGGAAAGCAAACAACAACAACACAACTAAAGTGAAAATAAAGAGGGAAAATTACTATGAATGGTTGAGCAGATGAATGTGGCATTGAAACAACTTTCTACACTTTATTCTCGAACTTGTTAGTTAAAAAGGATACAATTTTGTTTTCTGCATTCTATTTCCCTCCTTTCTCTATGTTTTTATTAACTTAATAAAAAAAACTACATTACATAGAAAATACCCTTTTTGACCATTAAAGACTTCACAAAGGGGTTTAAATAAAGTTAATTTTTTGTTTAAGTTCTGAACAAAAAGAAAACAACAACCGTAAAATAAAACTACATAAAATACCTACAAAAATTGGAGAGAATCCAATCTAAGTTAGACTGTTAACTTCGTCTTTTATCAGCAAAAGTATTAGCACCAGGACACGTATTATTGTGTGAGGGTGTGTGTGTGTGTGTTTGGATGCGTGCATGTGAGTATGCAACTTTTTGAATTGAGTACACTGTCATCAAAGTTGTGAACGGACGGAAAGGACTGCAATCAGGAATGAATGGGTTACTAGTAACCACCGTAAAACACTTTCAATGCTTCTCCAACAAGGACTCTGCGACACTCGTACACACATTGTGACATACATACACACTGTCTGTCATTGCTACAAAATAGTAACTAGAATATCACCATGTTTTTTTATCAAACTTTTACTATGAATTGACACTTTATGAAAAAAAAAACAACAACAACATAAGTGAAAATGTGTGTGTGAATAACTTGTGCTAGTGTGTAACTTGTAACTTTTATATCACGTCTGCATTTCAGTTTAAAAGTGCGAATAATGTTTCGCCTTAAACGACTTTAGTATACCCTTAGGCATTCGCTATGCTAAATATAAATAAATGGCATGGCCCTGACCATGGTAGTCTCATTTATTAACATTTCTAGAGAAACAGAGTCAAATTAAAGTTATGCTGGCGAATCTCTCTTGGCAGACAGAAATTCATCTTCTTGGAAGTCACTACTCCTGGGGACAATTATAATTATATTGAAATGTCTTTCTTTTGAAGCTTTAATTGTCAAAATGGATAATTGTGGCGTAAAGAGCATTAAGGGAACCACCCCCCCAATTCTCGATATTAATTTTTCAAGATTTTCAATGGGCTGGTAAATCAAAACCAATGCTTGTTAAGGTTTGTAACTTTACACATATATATTTGAAGATTTAAAAATTAAGAAAAATAATTTACAAAAAATTTTTGTTATTGTTTTGTTGTTGTTTTTTGTAATTAAAGAAAAGTCCTTATTTTTGATGGCGGGCATGATAACTCCTCACTGGAACATCGGAATCCGAAAATTCCAACGGTGTTAGAAAGAGTACACATCTGGCTCTCGTATGAACTAGGATTATTGACTTCGCTCTAAAATTAACAAAATGGTGGACCTTTGAAAAAATATTTTTGAAAAATCGCCGATTTTTTACCAAATCCCAAGTTAAAAAATAAGGAAGATCTTCACCGATTGGCTTTATCCTAGTTCATACGATAGCTATACACTCACAGAGAAACGTGTAAAAATTTGAAGTCGATTGGGTTATTAGTTTTTGAGCTATCGTGCCCGCCATTCGCAAAAAAATGTTTAGAGAAAAACTCGTTTAAATTTTGAGAAACCCTTCAGCCGTCACTTGATGCTGACACAATAAATCGGCTATATCTTTAAGAGTTGTTGAGATTTTTATTTGAAATTTTGTAGGAACATTCTTTAATTAGTGTAGATTCCAATTATATCAACAACATTTTTGACCCCGAGAATGGGGGGGTCCCCTTAAGTTAGGTATTTCGCATCCATATGAATGTCAGTGATATGATAACCAGGAAAAAGTTTTTAAATTACTTAGTTATAGCAATGAGTGGAATGACTTTAAGATATGGTAAGGAGAATTTTTTAACCTTTCATCGCAATGGAGAATTTGCCGCTCAGAACATCTATGGGGACTATCTTCAACTCTTCTATTAAGACTTCCTTCAGCTCGTCTATAGAGACTTCTTTCATCTATTCCATAAAGTTTCCTCAGTTCGTGTATAGGACTCTCTGCTTCTGCTCGTCTATAGAACCTCCCTTCATCTCGTATATATGGCCTCCTACCAGCTCGTCATAGAGACTCCCTATAGAAAGTCTCTTCAGCTCGTCTATAGAAAGGCCCTTCAGTTAGACTCCCTTCAGATCGTCTATAGAGACTCCCTGCTTCAGCTCGTCTATAGAGACTCCCTGCTTCAGCTCGTCTATAGAGACTCCCTGCTTCAGCTCGTCTATAGAGACTCCCTGCTTCAGCTCGTCTATAGAGACTCCCTGCTTCAGCTCGTCTATAGAGACTCCTTGCTTCAGGTCGTCTATAGAGACTCCTTGCTTCAGCTCGTCTATTGAGACTACCTGCTTCAGCTCGTCTATAGAGACTCCCTGCTTCAGCTCGTCTATAGAGACTCCCTGCTTCAGCTCGTCTATAGAGACTCCCTGCTTCAGCTCGTCTATAGAGACTCCCTGCTTCAGCTCGTCTATAGAGACTCCCAGCTTCAGCTCGTCTATAGAGACTCCCAGCTTCAGCTCGTCTATAGAGACTCCCTGCTTCAGCTCGTCTATAGAGACTCCCTGCTTCAGCTCGTCTATAGAGACTCCCTGCTTCAGCTCGTCTATAGATACTCCCGGCTTCAGCTCGTCTATAGAGACTCACTGCTTCAGCTCGTCTATAGAGACTCCTTGCTTCAGCTCGTCTATTGAGACTCCCTTGAGCTCGTCTATAGAGACTCCCTGCTTCAGCTCGTCTATAGAGACTCCCTGCTTCAGCTCGTCTATAGAGACTCCCTGCTTCAGCTCGTCTATAGAGACTCCCTGCTTCAGCTCGTCTATAGAGACTCGCTGCTTCAGCTCGTCTATAGAGACTCGCTGCTTCAGCTCGTCTATAGAGACTCCCTGCTTCAGCTCGTCTATAGAGACTCCCTGCTTCAGCTCGTCTATAGAGACGGCCTTCAGCTAATCTACAGACATTCCGTTCAGTTGGGATATAGACATTCCATTCAGCTCGTCTATAGAGACTCCTACTTTAGCTAGTCTATAGAGACTTCTACTTCAGCTCTTGTCTATAGAGACTCCCTTCAGCTCCTATATAGGACCTACTTTCAGCTTATGTCTTGTCTATAAAGACTCCCTTCAGCTCCTCTAAAGACGCTCCCTCAGCTCGTCTAAAGAGACTCACTTTAGCTCGTCTCTAAGGACTCCCTTCAGATCGTCTATAGAGACTTCCGTTAGCTCGTCTATAAAGACTCCCTTCAGCTCACATATAAAAACTTCCATCAGCTCGTCTATAGAGACCCAGTTCAGCCAGACGTCCCTCATCCCTTCTAAAAAAATGTTCCTTGGTGTATACAGTCTTGCTTCATCTCGGCCTTCCAGGTCGTCTGGTCGATAAATACTTCCTTTAGCCTTTCTGTAAAGACTCTCTACCTCAGCTCGTTCATAGGGACTCACTTCCGCAACCAGCACATGTCAATAGGGGATACCTTTAGGTGGAATGACGTAGCCCGACTTCAAATACGATTTTGATATGACTGATTCATATCACGTGTTAAACAGAGGCTCCCTACTTCAGCTCAGCTAATTGGGTTCACTGATTTAATACGTCTGGTCTTCTGCACTTCTATAGAGTTTCGCTTCTACTGCTCCATAGAGAGTTCTTTCTTTTCTCTAGAGACTTCTTCCATTCCGTCTATAAATTATATGTTGAGTTGGATTATTGGTCTGTGAGATGGGAATTTTTCCGTGTGAAAAAAAGGAACTAGAGATGCTTTAAATGCAAGAAGGACACCTATCTAGAGCTCCGGGAACAGTGCGCTTTCGATAAGAGTTTCAGGCATTGCTATATCCAGACCTTGTGCCGAAATGGTAGAAGCCTCTCATTGTTAGAAATTGCAGGAAGATGTTGGGTTGCGACTTCGCAGACAACATGCGGAGAGACAACTTTTTTGGAGTTCACCATTGACGACCATTACATACGCCATGAAAATTGCCAGAGTTTTCCTACTATTAAGAACCTGGATAATCTTTCGTAGATGAGATTCATATAGTCAGATTTTCTTCTTCTCACTAGTTATTAAGCCTGTTACTCTTACCGAGCCTCAGCCATATACACAATTGTCCCTCACATTGGAACATAACTACTGACAGGGTAGAGAACGGAGATATAAACGTTCGAACATCTCTTTAAGTTACCTAAAGTTCATTACTGCATATCTTACACATTAATTTACTTTACCAATACCTCCTTTATTCCTTTATGACACAAAATCAATTTACAATACCTTCAGAGAAAAAATCATGTAGGGTATGAAATATAAAAAACAACAACAAAAATGCTGACTTATTCAGCACAACCATCCTTCATCGTTATCATCAGTAGCAGTTGTCTGATAAAAAAAATATCAAAAACAACGCTGATAATAATACCATAGGTATTCATAAAACATTCATGCATTGCATTCAGGTGGAACTTCCTTCCAGACCTAAATAAGACTTCTTTGTAGTAACCGGTAACAACAGAATTTGTGGATGTGTATGAGTGTTGTGGTTACAGAATTTATACCCACACTGCTGCACACACGCACTCATAGGCGAAGTATTTCAATCAACTAAAGTAAAACAAATGAAAGGATACAAAAAAAAACATTCCATAACAAAATATTTACAATTATCAGAGTAACGAAATGTTGCTGAGAGGGAAGAAATTGCCAACAGTGAGGGAGTTCAGATCCACGAAAGCATGGGCTATTCATTGGGGGTATCGGTCGGATGCTGCAATATTTAAAATGCGATAATAAATTGTAAAACTCCCAGGCAAAGAGGAATTATTGGAACATACACTCACACTCATCCACAGTAACACATGATGAACGGCCTATACAGTGGCAGCCATATTTATGAAGACCAATGGAATGAATCCATCTGGTTGATCTGGTCCATCTGGTGGGCTATGTCTGTACTTCTAGAAAACGCAATTTCGCTATTCTATTCACAATTTTGTACGTTGTGCAAAATTTGATATCAATATGACTAACATGAGGAGTTTGATGCCCAATTACTTAAAATTGGACGAAAATGTATAGGGAAGCTATATTAAATCAAATATATAAGAAATGTGAACCGATTTCAACCTAACTTGTCACAGGTTAGGTTATACTTATTTCAGTACGTTTTGTTCCTATCAGCCATATATTGGTGCGTCAATTACATAAAATCAATCTATACACCAGTACGGAAAGTAGTAAAGTCGGCCGACTATATGATACCCTTCACCACTTTGGGTATATTCTACATATGTATCCTAACAAGGAAACTTGCCAGAGACAAATTTATATTTCTTCAGTACGTTGTGTCAATAGGGCCTAGCAACATCATTCTGAACATCACTAGAGCTACATCTAAATCTGAACCGATTTTTACAAAACTTAGGACACATCATTCTAGGCTTAATTCAGTACGCTGTGTCAAATTTCGTGCAAACCGAAAGATATTTAGGGATTTTGGTGCACTATTTACCTTAAATCGGGCGAAACTATATATGGGAGCTATATCTAAATCTGAACCGATTTTCACGAAACTTTGCATACATCATTCTAGACCTTATTCATTACGCTGTGCCAAATTTCGAACAAATCGAAAGTTATATAGGGACTTTGGTACACCATTTACCTTAAATCGAACGAAAATATATATAGAGCAATATCTAACTCTGAACCGATTTTCACGAAACTTAACATACATCATTCTGGGCCTTATTTATTGCGTTGTGCCAAATTTCGTGCAAATCTAAAGATATATAGGGACTTTAGTGGAACTTTGATACACAATTTACCTTAAATCGGACGTATATATATATGGGAGCTATATCTAAATCTGAACCGATTTCAATAGGGTTCGTCCTTGGGCCAAATAAATGAGCTGTGCCAAATTTCATCCAATTCGGATAATAAATGCGACCTGTACTTTGTTTACATTTTTAACACCAACAGACAGACGGACGAACATGTATAAAACGACTCAGCATATTCTCAAAAGGAACTATGGGTCTATCTCGTTTCCTTTTTCCTATTACAAACATATGCATAATACCCTGTACCACTGTGAAGGGTATAAAAAAACAGTAAGAAAAGAAGTAAAATCGGACGGGGCCGATACCCTTCACCACTTTTTGTATATTCAACAGATGGAACGAATTTTGTTCAGATATTGAGTTGCTTCTTACAATGGGACAAAATTTTGTAAATAAATTTAAAGTAAAATAACCGATTTCATCGAAATTTGTCACATGTAAGGTTACACTGAATCTGAACCGCTTTTCACGAAATTTAACACACATCTTTCTAGACTTCAGTACGCTATGTCAAATTTCGCGCAAATCGAAGGATATATAGGCACTTTGGTGCACTTTTTACCTCAAATCGAAGTTAACTTTTTACCTCATATCGAAGGAAAATATATATTTTGGCTATATCTAAATCTGAACCGATTTTTCTCAATTACAATAGGGTACGTCCTTGGGCCAAATAAGTGATTTGTTGAACATTTCATCCAAATCGGATCATAAATGCGACCTTTATTTCGTTTACAATTTAGCATGGACAGACAAACGGACATGCATAAATCGACTCAGAAAGTGATTCTATGCTTATTCTTAAAAGGAACTAAATATATGCACAAGAACATAATACCCTGTACCACAGTGTATAAAAATACCCTGTACCAGAAGTGTATAAAAATAACAAAATCGGTAGGTAAGGTTATATAAGGGCTAGGCCTATTTAATTCATTCTCGAATCATCCAAAGGTAGAATAATTACAACTGAATTACAACTGGGTGGTACCATTGTATGGGTGGTTCCCGACAAAGTGTATCCATATTTATAATTTGTAGTGGATACGTATGGTGCTAAAAGTACTAAATTATAGTCAAAACGCGTTTAAACTCCCAAAATACTGAATATGGGGCGTATCGTTATATGGGAGCCACCAGAATAAGTGAAGCTATATTTATGTTTCTTAATACAGGAACCCAATGTACCAAATTTCAGCGAACTCGGTTGCCAAAGTCACTCAAGAACTCCAAAATACCGAAAACCGGGGGTACCCTTATATAGAGCTATGCCCAACTCCATGCAACATTTTTTTATACCCTACAGAACTATGTTGTCAGGGTATTATAGCTTTGTGCAGCCCCAAAAGTTTGTAACGCCGCGAAATATTGGTCCTAGACCCTCCACCTTTAAGTATGGAGGGTATATATAATTTGAGTCGATCTACACATGTGTGTCCGTCCGTCCGTCTGTCCATTATAATTTGTAAACACGGTTATAGACCAATCATCACGAAAGTTTGCATGTAGGATGAGTTCTGACCAATGAAGACCCCTATTGTTTTTGGGAAAGATCGGTTAATATTTAGGAGATGAAATTGACAAAATACCAAATTTTTGTCGGTTTTTCTGGTCGCTCCAGAGGCCGCAATAATGGCCCGAACATCGTGAAATTTTGCATGGAGAGATCGGTCAATATTTAGCGGGTCAAATGGACCCTGACTTTTGTGTGAAAATTTACAAAATTTGTATTCTATAGCGTATATATTTACCCCTGAAGGACATAGACCCGAGAAGTTTATATTATATCCAAGAGGAGTGGTTGACCTTTAAATTAATACACATTATATTGTTGTATGTGCTCGGATGTGGGAGTTACACCTAAATATTTACATGTATCTCCGTACTCGTATATTATTTAGTAACCCATTGCCACACTAGAGGGCGGAACAACAGCGCTGATCGCTTTAAATTTTTCCATGAGGTTCCAGTTATGGTCAAGGATAACGCCTATAATTTTCAGTGATGATCAGATAATAATTTTGGAATGAAGTCGACCGAAAACTTAGTTTTTTGTGTTATTTTCGAGTCCATCTATAGGCCACAATAGAAAGCCGAACATCACAACACAACCCATGGTGAAGGGAATCTGGACAATAGCTGTACAGAATACTCGTAATATTCGGAAAATATGTCAGTGTGAGGAAGAGGTGTTGTAGAATTATCGATATATGCCCACTTTTTGGTATGTTCCCTATATTTTCATTGCATGTATCTGTCAGCAAAACTATGGTGGAGGGTATCCAATGTTCGGCCCGGCCGAACTTAACGCTTTTTTACTAATTCAATTTTTTTAATAATTCAATTTTTCCAAAGACATTTGAATTTGGTCCAAAAGCATTTCGGTTCGATGTTACGATAATGCCCATTTTTGATTCATTAAAGTGAATATAGCTATACAACCTACAAGTCTAAGGCGAATATGTGATCCTATCGTGCCGAACATTTAGCATATGGGTTCAGTGTCAAAATCTTGACCTTTGTTGAACATTTTATGGATGAAAATTGCCTCCACCATTAAGAACCCTAAATATTGAACAACTGATTCTAAATTACTTTGCCGACAACTGTATATCCTCCCGGGACCAATTGTCTGCGTGTGTGTACGTGAGTTAAGGAAACTAACGAGATGTGTCAGCACAAAAAGGCAGGCAGTGGCAAAGACAAAGGTATGAAGACAAACACACACACTCTCGCAGCAAAAAAAGTTTTGATGAGAATAATGAAAGAAACTTCTATAAAATGCTGATGACAACAATAATTTTCAGACACTTTTATGCAAGTGTTAAGCGTGTGTGTGTATGAGTGTGTATAACACGATAGGATGAGTATTTGTGTTTGGGTACAAATACACACACGCAAAAGGATTGCAAAGTTATCCTTTCTCATACGCTACAATGAACCCCAATGCTGACAATGTACGTGCCTATATTTTAGTTAACATGTGAATGTGTTTGTTAGTGTATGTGTGTGTGTGTGTACATGGCGGTGCGTTTTACTGTTTATGTGACTGAATAGTTACACGTTTCCTTGATGTGTAATGAGTCCGTTTTGGACGAATATGAACGAACAACTTCAAACATTTATTGGAGCATACAAAAACATTGAGCATTACATGGCTCGATAGCAAATGTATGTAGAAACATGAATCATAAGATAATGGACAGAATGTTATTCTATTGTTACTGGGATAGTACAAATATACACAGACTCGCACACCCACACATTTACTTTTACATATTTGGCATTCACACATGTTCAAAACCCACCTGGAGTGTAAAATGTTTTAGAATAGATGGAATGAACGGAAGGAAGGATGTAACACCATTACAAAGTAAATGCAGTGTTCAAACTTTATTTGAAATTCGGAATCCTGTCCACTGACAGGATGATATTAACTGTGATTCCTCTTCACACTTTATATTCGCTTACTGTTTTGCATCTCAGTCGTGCAAAGTGACGATTTGTAAATAATGCATGGATTTTTAGTTTTACCTGAATAGTCAAACACTTTGTTAAACATTCGATTGCGAATCCTTTGATGATTTGTTGAATCAGTGGCCGGACTGCGGACATGAATGGTAAATATTTTTATATCCTAATATAACTTGAAGCAATCTAAATGTACAATGTCGATCTAACAAATTTAAGGCCCCATATATATTTGAAGAAGTTCTATGTCAGAACATTTGAACTTGATTTAGGGATCGACATAGTCTTTCATAAAGAACTACATTTTTTATCTAACAAAAAACGATTTTCACTCCGATTGACACACCTAAAAACGAGTAAGGAAAGTTCAACAAAACTACACACACGCCAAACTGGACTTAATTCTGTATGCTGTGCAAAATTTTGTCTCAATCAGACAAATATTGGGAGTCTGGTGTACCATTTACATAAAATCGGACGAAAATATTTATGGGAGCTATATTTAAATCTGGACCGATTTCAACAAAATATTCACAGATGTCAAACTGGACTTAATTCTGTATGCTGTGCAAAATTTTGTCTCAATCGGACAAATATTGGGAGTCTGGTGTTCCATTTACATAAAATCGGACGAAACTATATATGGGAACTATATCTAAATCTAAAACGATTTCCTCCAATAGAGTTCGTCCACAGTGTGGTGTAGGGTATAAAAATATTTATGGAAGCTATATCTCAATCTGAACCGATTTTCAGGAAATTTTACAAACATCATTCTAGACTCAACTCAGTACGCTATGCAAAATTTTGTGCAAATCGAAATATGTATAGGGGGTTTGGCGAACCATTTACCTTATTCCGGACGAAAATATATATGGGAGTTATATCTAAATCTGAACCGATTTTCACAAAACTAATCACACACCACACTATACCTAATTCATTACGCTATGCCAAATTTCGTGCAAATCGAAATATATATAGGGACTTTGGTATACCATTTACAGTAAATCGGACA
>NW_026874724.1:0-16760 GCF_032173495.1 Musca vetustissima
ACCTACGAAAATTTATCAATATTGGCCCAGTTTTTTTAGGTTACCCCATATTCGGTATTTTTTGGGTGTGTATGTACCTAATTAGTTGTAACTCGGTATTTTGGTTTGTGGTATGGTATTAAATCTTCCTACAAAAATTATGAATATTGGTCCACCTTTTAGGGAAGTCCCATATAAAGCTCCATCTCAATTTTCGGCATTTTGGAGAGCTTGATCACGAGTTTTAACCAATTTGAGAGCAATTTCATATTTTAGATTCTTATTGAGTTGAAAATGTCCCTACCAAAAATTATCAATATTGACCCAAGTTATCGGGCAACCTCCATATTATGGTAACCCCTATTATTCGGTTTTTGTAGCACGTTTTCTAAAAGAATTGGCTCTAATTCGATTTTTCCGGTTTTCATTGGGTGTCAAATTTGCACCTAAACAAGATCAATATTGGTTAACTTTTCAGTGAAACCCATATATAAGGCTACATTCCAAATTTCGCTATTTTGGGGGAGGAGCTTGGATACGTGTTTCAGCCAAATTAGCTGTAATTTAATATTTTGGATTTTCAATGAGTAGAAAATCTGCCTACCAAAAATTATCAAGATTGGTCGAAGTTTCCAAATAGATCCTCTTTATAACGGTATCAACCAGTATTCGTTAATTTAGGATGTCTGGGTTTCGGGTTTCAACCGGATTTGCTCTAATTTGATTTTTTAGGCTGTCATTGGGTGTCAAATCTTCCTACCAGTTCTGGTTTTCGTATATAGTTCCCATATCGATCTATTTTCAGTATTGTGAAGGCTTTAGCCGCATTTTCTAAACCGATGAGTCTGTAATGTGGTATAAAGGATTCCTGAAGGCAGATTTACATATATACAGAAAATTATAAATATAAGCCCATAATTTGATACAGATTCTTGGTTATTAAAAAAATCGTTCTAGAAAGTATTCAATATTGCTGAATATTTTTAAAATAGGCCCTATACAAATGTCCCGTTAAATTTTGGTACCACGAGTTTCCAATCTGAGAACTTGAGCAGCATCCTACTTCACATATAAAGGCTCCGATTGATATATGGATTTTGAAAGTCAACCACGTAGTGGAGGTTATAAAAAGTTAGGTCCGGGCGAACTTATCGTCGTTTTTACTTTAATCGAATCTAGAGTTCTAGCATTTTGATCTCTCGGTTAGTCAAATTTTCGGATGGTGCAAAATCGCATTCTAAAAAAAATATTTTAGCTCTCCATTTTGTTATGACTGATATTTTCAAAATTTTAATATTTTTTTCTTTTTTTATCTTTTGTTGGTACTCACCTGGTTTCTTATATCCTTTTCATTGTGTGGGGGCTTTTCCTTATCGGCAAAATTATTAATACGCAATTCCCAGCCATTATTCCATACATCCTCCAGGGACATTTTTAACATTTTAAAGGTACCATTTTCACGTATTTTCACAGAAAATATTTCAATTGTTTCGGGTTTGGTTTTATTGTCTGCAAGAAAATAAAGAAGAACAAGAAGAAATAAAAATTAAAATATTTGAATTGATATATTTATGGCTAATTAAATGCAAAATATTTTTTCAACCGAATTGGCTATAATTTGGTACTTCTCAATTTTGGATAGATTCGGATTTTAGTAAGAGTTTTTATTACCGAATTGAATAACAGGTGTGCCATTAAATGGTGGCTACCCCGAAACAATTTAATATTTCGGATTCTCAGTGGATAGAAATTCACAGTACCAAATATAATCAATATTAACATATATATCGGGGTAGGTCCTAAATAATCGTACATCCATTATACGGAATTTTTGGGGATTTTGGGTAATTTTTTCAAAAAATAATGGTTCGCATTGGTTGTCAAATCATCCTTCCCAAAGCCTCCAATTGTTGGTCTGATTTTTGGTATTTTGATAATTTCGGTATTATTTTCCAGTCAATAGTTGGACTTTGTTTCTCATATGGAATATCGATTGATGTGGGGATAAAGTATTCCAGCTAATTACCAAATTACAATTTGAGTTTATTCCAAATAAAAAGGCAAATAATTAAAATTCCATGACAACAACAACCATATAATCACCGTTATTTGGGCCAACAAATAATTGTCAGTTATTTTTTTTTTTTGGTTTTCAACAAAATCACCCTTAAAAGAGAACATTCCAATAAAAACTACAATTATCGACGAATGCAAAACAATCAATCATTTTTGACTTAATCATCAGCAACAAAAAAATAAAAACTGAAAACAGAAAAAATAACGACAAGTGAAAGTCCACAATTTTTCCAATGAAACACATATTTTAGTAGGTGGCGCCCAATACTTAGTAGGGTAGTTACTAGACCATGACAAATAAAACTAAGACGCTACCAAGGTACATTTATAACAATAAATAACATATACTTATTAGTAGAAACCAACAAAATTACTAATCGATATTGTAGTATGATGACGACTAGCAAGCAATTATTGATAATGAAACCAAATATTCAATAAGGCTTTCCCCTCCAAAACAGAAATAAAAAATAACAAATTTATTGACCAATATTTAAACAAGACAAACAACACATCTAGATTATTCTAGAGTCAATAAATGTTATTTATTAAACAAAACAAAAATACACTATTCCGGAGTAATTATTAATCGATAACAAAAAAATGCCGAAAATATATGGACCCACGTGAAGCTTCAAAATTTATTTTTGGAGAAGGGGCTTGTTTGTGAGATATCTTCACAAAGGTGGCCTTGCTTAATTTGTTTTTTGGTAAAGATTATAAACAAAAAATTTGCAAATTTTGATTTTATTTTCAAATGGAGTTGATTAATGTTTCTGAAATGAGCTCCAACAACAAATGACAGATGTTGTTTGCCTCTTTCATTTTCCGAT
Organism: Musca vetustissima; assembly: GCF_032173495.1. Lineage (NCBI taxonomy): Eukaryota > Metazoa > Arthropoda > Insecta > Diptera > Muscidae > Musca > Musca vetustissima. The sequence goes on from NW_026874724.1 coordinate 2,889, forward strand.
TATTATATTTGCCATAAAAAATAAAATGAATTTATAGTCACCAAATTATGAGTTGGTAATAGAGTAGGTGTTGTGTCATGGACTTTATCTTTTGATATTAGTCAACCATGAGAATTTGGGCATCATTAGAACAGGAAATGAAATGAAGAAAATGTTTTCCCTCTGAGAAAATATTGGAACAATGCAAAATCTTGATGAAACAGTCAGTTAATTATCAGGAGAGTTGGAAAAGTTGCGAAAAATCCTTAATTTCGGACAGAGCTTTTTATATCCTCCGCCATGGGCATCAAAAATTTATAAAACTTTGATCATTTAGCTCGATTTGAAATAGAAAAAATATGACTTGAAAATCATTCATTTGATCATCGACCTTACAGGCCAAAATCAAATAATTAAAAATAGTTCGGGATATGTAGTATATGATAGAAAATTCGCCAAGAACCTACAAAAATTGAGCGGAAAAAGGAATATAAAAATTACGAAATTATATGGAAGAAGTATATCCAGAATGCTTGAACTATCAACGTATGTTCAAAAAGTCGGGACTTTTATATGTGTGCTCTGTTCCACAATAGATCTGGATTTTTATCCGATATCTAAAATGGAACGGGACTCTAAGAACAATTAGTGTCAATAGGTATTTTATCTTCTGAAAATAGGGTCGGAATTTGGGCTTATATTAAAATACTAGCGACATGTCCGCTACTTCGTATGCGGAAAGGGAATACAAAAAAAAATAATAATAATAATAAATAAATAATATTTTATATTGAAATCGTGAATAACGTATAATTTATTGTACTATAATTCCGAAATCCATCTATATTCCTACATCTAATATCAAGCTTATTACCACTTAGTACTCTTCATACACATAAGCACGAATTTCCAAAATCTTTTTCTTATTTCCATTATATATACTCAAAAGTGATCAGACTTTCAATGATATATTTTAGCAAATATCTACAAATTCCACATTTAGCTCCATTCAGCACTTTTGGAACAAATAATTACACCGCATACACTTCAACATTAATCTAAATTCCAAATCTCAGGATTCCGGCTCTATCCATTCACCCAAATCCAAAACTATCTTAATTTCAGGATGTTAGACTTATCCTTTCACAACAATCCAACTTGTACCATATGTACCATTGTACCATGTAACCCATTTTTGTGGCCAAAGGTACGAATCAATCCTAATCTCAGCCCCATCCGTTCACACAGAAATAAGTACAAATTCCCAAAAAAAATTACCTTAATGCCACACTCTAACAGTAATCTAAATTCCAAATTTCAGGATTCCAACTCTATCCTATTACCCAAATGCAAATTGTACCAAATTTAGTACCATTTAGCACCTTCCGTAGGTTAATGTAGTTTATCAACCATGCAAAACCTGTAGAATCCCAGCACTACACCTTCACACAAATTCAACTTGTACCATATTTAGTACTTTTCGTACACATAAATACGAATATCCAAAGCTGTCTCTATAGCTCAATCCTAAACTGTTATCTTTATTCCAAATCTCAGGGTTCTAGCTCTATCCATTCACCCAAATCCAAAAATATCTTAATTTCAGGATCTCAGGATCTATCCGTTCACACAAATCCAACTTGTACCATATTTTGTTCCATGTAACCCATTTTTGTGTCCAAAGGTACGAATCAATCCTAATATCTGTCCCTTCCGTTCGCACAGAAACAAATTGTATTATAGTTAGTACAATTTAGTACCCATAAGTACAAATTCCCAAAATTACCTTACCTTACCTACACTCTAACAGTCATCTAAATTCCAAATTTAAGGATTCCAACTCTATCCTATCACCCAAATGCAAATCGTACCAAATTTAGTACCATTTAGCACGTTCTGTACCCTATTACTACCTCAACCTTGCAAAACCTTTAGGATCCCAGCTGTACCCTTTACACAAATTCAACGTGGACCATATTTAGTACTTTTCGTACACATAAATACGAATTACAAAGCTGTCTCTATAACTGAATCCTCAAGGGTTATCTTAATTACAAATTTCAGATTTTCAGCTCTCTCTGTTCACCTAAAATCCAAATTGTACTAAATTTAGTACCATTTAGTACGAATTTCCTAAGCTCCTCAATCCTTCAATCCAACAGTCATATTAATTCCCAATTTCAAGACTCCAGCTCTTTCTGTTCACCTAAATCCAACTTGTACAAAATGTTGTACCATTTAGTACTTTTCGTACGAATAAGCACGATTTTTTAAAGCTATCTCAATCCTGTACTTCAATAATTGTAACAGTTCTTTTTCAAGATTCCCATCTATACGTTCAACTAAATTCAAATATTACCAAATTTAGTACCATTTAGTACTTTTCATACACAAAAGTACCAATATCTAAATCCATTTACATACATCAACACCACTTTAGAATTTGTATTCCATATAAAATTTCGAGATTCTAGCTGAATATATGTTGAATATATGTATATACACTTAGAACTAAATTTAGTAATGTTTAGTACTATTCGTACACTTATAGGTCGAATTTCCAAAACAAACTCTTTTGTACATCTGTCTAACTTTTCATCACAGATCCACATTCCAAATTTCAGAATTCTAGCTCTACTTGTTTGCCTAATAAAGGATACCATATTTAGTACATATTAGTACGGTTCGTACCCTTCTAGTTCGAATTTCCAAAAAAAATCTGATTTTATTAAAATGACTAATCTTATGTCGATTTATTCCGATCAAGAATTTATATACTTTGTGAGGTATGTGACGAAGATTTTTGTGTGTTGTATCGGCTAGGGAAATTTAGGATCGTCGGACTGGACCGACTTTATGATACACTTCACCACTTTGGTTATATTGTACATATGTATCCTTACAATTGTATGTCAATGTTGAAAATGAAAAATATGTTCGGACTTTGTTGCACCATTTACATTAAATCAAATATGGGAGCTATATCTAAATCTGAACCGATTTTCATGAAACTTAACACACATCATTCTATTCTTAATTCAGAACGCTGTGCAAAATTTCGTGCAAATCGAAAGATATATAGGTACTTTGGTACACTATTTACCTTAAATCGGACGAAAATATATATGGGAGCTATATTTAAATCTTAACCGATTTGTACGAAACTTAACACACATCGCTCTAGACTATATTTAGTACGCTATGTCAAATTTCGTGCAAATCGAATGATATATAGGTATTTTTGGTGCACCATTTACCTTAAATCGGGAGCTATATCTAAATCTGAACCGATTTTCTTCAATTTCAATAGGGTTCATCCTTGGGCCAAATAAGTGAGCTGTGCCAAATTTCATCCAAATCGGATCACTTGTACCATATTTTACCATAAATGCGACCTGTATCGGATCATAAATGCGACTCAGAAAGTGATTCTATGCATATTCTCAAAAGGAACCATGTGTCTATCTCGTTTCCTTTTGCCTGTTACAAACATATGCGCAAAGACATAGTACCCTGTACCACAGTGTGGTGAAAGGTATAAATATGAACCTAATACTCGGTAAGGGCTTTCCCTCTAAAAACGAAAAATTCCATCCTCCCAAAATCTTGTTCGAAATACAAAAGCGGTCCTTTTCTTAAAAACATTTAGTCATTTAGGCCATTTCCTTCCCATACACCCAGAATAGTTTCCATGAAATACGTATGTTTTTGACCGGCTATTTGTATCTTAGCCGGACGTTTAGGTTGATGGTTTTCTGACATTTTTTTTTAACATACCAAAATCTCATTTTTTGTAATTCCTTTCTTCAGTCCTTGCTCTTCTTTCTGACCCTTTGCACTTATCTCTTCCTTTTTTAATTTTGATTTACATTTAATTTATTATTCCTTTATATAAATATTTACACATTATCATCGGAAGTGTATGTGTGTGTGTGTCGGAACTGATATCGACACACAATAATGCGCTCTACTCTATTATCGATTACAAGACGACCTTTTTGTTTATTTTTATTAAAGAAAAAATGAAGTGATAATGAGTGCACATTACAAACAAATAAATAAAACAACAACAACACCACACACTTAAATGTCGCAATAAGTACCACAGAGAGATAGGCGGACACAGGGACGTACGCAGGGGGGCGGCCCGGGGGGCCCGGGCCCCCCCCGAATTGAATTTTTTTCACAGTAAATTTTTGTTTGCAACAGCGAATTTTTTCATTTTGTACTATCGGGCCCCCCCCGAAATGAAATCCTGTGTACGTTGCTGGGCGGACATGTGACTATATATGTAGAGCATACTTTGCTGATATTAAATTATGAAATGGAACCACTCTATAATTTACTATTTTTAGAAGATATTTAGAAAACCAATTTACAAAACTAGCGATGAAAGGATACTAAAAAACCCATGAGTAAGAGAAAAAGTTTACCTAATAAACCGCACAGCAAATCTGAGTTAAAGAAGGATCTGAGGGTCTGATTGAGGGATCCCTATTTGAAGGTTATTATAAAGTATCCAGGCAGTCATAGAAGTTCCAAAATTTTTTTTCAGAGCAAAACAAAACAGCTCCAGAATGTTCCTCATATAAATCCGAGAGGGACGAAGGCCAATTGGGACTACAATGGTTTGCTTTTTTACAACTATGTATCAAAATATTCCCCCCATTGAATAAAAATTCATGCATAAAAGTTCAAGATTTCTTCTCACAAACACATGATTGGAAATGAAGAATTAACAAGTGAAAAAGCGGTAAGCTCGGCCGGGCCGAACTTTGGATACCCTCCACCATAGATATATTGACAGCTACTAGAAATGAAAAAAAAAAATACAAAAATGGGACCTATACCGACATTTCTAAAAACGTAAAAACTGTAAACCATAAAAAAATGTTTAGAAATTTTTAAAGGATAATTTTACCCTAAGCCTTATGTCTATTGAGTGTGTATACACTTTAACAAGGTGAAATAGTGCCTCTTCGAAATATTGGTTCTAGACCCCATGTTTCTTTGGACCAAATTTGTTTCAGAATATTTTGATTTCATCCGAACTTTGTCCATATTATTATATCTTCTAAGCTTAGTTCAAGTACAAAATGAAAAATTTCGCTGTTGCAAACATAAATTTACTGTGAAAAAAATTCATATCGGGGGGGCCCGGGCCCCCAGGGCCGCCCCCCTGCGTACGTCCCTGATGGGGACTACCCCAAAAATGGGGCGAATATTAATAATTTTTGGTAGGGAGCTTTGTTACCATATACGACTACAAAATACCAAATTGCAGCAAATTCAGCTGAAAAACGCGCTCAAGAACCCCAACATACCGAAAATTGGGGGTATCCTTATATGGGGGCTATCCGAAAAAATGGACCTATATTCATAATTTTTTATGGAGAGATTTGGTATCTATTAAGAACTCAAAATACTAAATTACAGCCAATTCGGTGAAAAATACGATCAAAACCCCCAAAATACTGACAATAAGGAGGTACCGTTATATGGGGGCTACCAGAAAAAGTGGACCCATATTTATAATTTTTGGTGGATACATTTAGTACCCAATAAGAACCCAATGTACCAAATTTCAGCGTATTCGGTTGAAAAACGCGCCCAAGAACGCCAAAATACCGAAAATTGGGGGTATTGTTATATGGGAGCTATGCCTAAACGTGGACCGATATATCCCATCTTCTAGCTTGACCTGCCTGCAGACAAAAGACAACCCTATGCAAAATTTTAGCACCCTATCTCAATTCCTCCAGAAGGACGGACGGACATGGCTAGATCGTCTTAGAATTTTACCCTGATCAAGAATATATATACTTTATAGGTTCGGAAATTAATATTTCGATGAGTTACAAACGGAATGACAAAATTAATATACCCTCCATACTATGGTGGAGGGTGTAAAAACATATTCTGACAATTTCAAAAATTTCCGCAACATTCCCACTTTTTGCCCCTTTTTTGCAACTATGTTTGGGGTCAAACCCCTCAAAGGAATTATTACAACTATGTGTACATATGTATGCAAGTGTTAAATTACTATGACATGAATTTATATTGGTAATTGTCAACATTTACAAACAACAACAAAAAACATCTCATCAGTGCAACAAAACAATAACTGTCATCCAGTTAAACAACAAAATCAACAAAGAACACTTTTTTAAATTAAGTAAACGAGAATATTCTTTACTTAATACGCGAATTTTTTACTTTTTTCATTTATTTGATGATATGATATAATCGAGGGAGAGATTCTGAACGAATGAACAAAAAATCTGACAAAATAAACAACAAGTTGACAGACAACATTTAAATTACACCAGGCGACAAATATATAATAAGATAATCTCTGCAAATATGTATACGAACGCATCGTATAGAAAGAGGGGAAATAAACTGAATATTTTTCAAAATATTTTTTGGAGGGTAAAGAATTGGTACTAATTTTTTCAATTAACCAAAATTTGTGCGTACGACGAAGATCGTAAAATTCCAAAGAGCATAGCAAAGTGGTTTCATAAAACTCTGATGATCTAATCTTTGTAATGTGGTCCACTAATGACTGAGGACATGAAGATACAGGTTAGATGGTTGCAAAATATGTTTATTAAATTTAAACTATCCCGTCTGCATAGGACCATTGATAATTTTTGCCGATCAAAATAATTAAAATGAATGTGTCATTACATCGTATTACGTTTGAAACGACACAAAATATTTATCTAAGACCCCATTCAATATACATATCGCATTATTGGTCAAATTAAAATAATATGTCACAAAAGAGCTTGCAATGTAGAGTTTTACATAGTAAAATATATCTAAGACTTTACACATTAAAAGACTTCTAAGCCGAACATTTTCAATAAGCCCATGTTATGATATATGCCATTATTAGGGTCACGCTCAATCATAGGCATTTTGATGGCTCCGCATTTAGTATTCAATACACCCTTGTTTAAAATAAGCTTCAAGTTCTGACATAACCTTCCTGTAAAAAGTCCTGTTATATTTTCAATATTTTGACGATTTTTACGATATGGTTTCTCAACAGAATTTTTGCAATATAGGATTTTATCATTACATAGCCCGCATATGTGATGGAATTTTTATTTTCTAATCGATGAGACTAATTTGGTATTCTGATTTTTAGGAGTGGTTGAATCGTAGAATATTTTTAATATAGGACCCACTACCACATCGTACATCCAATTAAATTTCGCCGATTATTTGTAACTGGAATTTGAAGTTTGAGGTTCTTGGAGGACATCTGGCTATAATTCGGTTGAAAAAAAGGGAAGGATTGATACACTTAAGCCAGTTGAAGTCTGTTATGCGCTCTAGAAAGCAAGAGAAAGTTAGAATTGGGGGAAATTAGATTAAGCATCTTGCGTTTGACCCCCCTTTGAGTCTACTAATTCTGTGTTTTTTGAGTATTCCTTCAGTCTTCTCCATTCACATCCCCTTCAGATCGGTTAGTCCGTGAATTGTGTCATATCCCAAGAATTGTTTTCTAAAGCATGTAAATGCTGGGCAGTGGCACAGGAAATGTTCCAGCGTTTCAATGTATTCACCACACGCTCTGCACCTGCTATACCCTCGAATCCAATCTTGAGTAGATGTGCCTTCAGGCTGAGGTGTTCCGTATGAATACCCGGTTGGCTATCTCGTTGCCTATTACTCCTGTGTGACTCGGTATTCATATAACTCGTACATGTTCTTGTTGAAAGAAACCATTAGCTGTATTTTGGCAGTCTAGGTTCGGGGAGATTGAAAAGCATCTTCGGAACATAAATCTCTATAAATTTCCCGCACAATTCTGAGGATTCTCACAAAAAGGGATTTAGTATTCCGGGTTTTTGATGGGTTGAAAACGTCATTGCAAAAATTCTCAATTTGTATATTTTACAACATATGGTTTAACATAGATCCATGTTTTAACTCAGACCAAATATTGAGGTCCCGCCCTATTTAATAATTTTGATGCTCTGAGAAGTATTTTTAGGTTCTTAATGGGTAAAAAGCTTCTTCGCAGAAAATTTTCAAAATAAATTTTCTTGTATAGTTCTCATTTAAGGGTCTAGAAGGCATTTGGTATTCTGAAAACCCATCTCAGGTTGGATATAAAAAGTTCAGTCTGGTCGGACCGTCTTCTAGTGTGATAACCTGTCTGTGTAAATATTTTAGAATATATAAAAAAATCTAAACTTTAGAATATCTTCCATATCCGACCACATATATACATAGAATTGTTACATGTTATGGACTGCTCATGTGAATGCCATTCTTCACAACAAAAGAGTGACCCGCTAAATATTTGTAGAACGCCATAAAAATGTACACAGGGTCTTCGACGCAAGTACGACGCTATTAGAAAAATTTCACATGACAATTTTCAGTCTATAGGCGGGCGTTCTTATCCACTTCACAAGGTTTGGAAAAAAATCCTTACCACTCGATAAGGGCATTTTTAGAAAGATAGACATGTACAGGTAAATCAAGTCCTTGCGATTCCAATGTCTTCTTTGCCTACTTAAATCTTTCGAACTTCTCGAAATCTACTTCGTTTTCAAATTTCATATAAAACTCTACCATATGTTTTATTATGCCATCTAAGAGAAAAAAAACTACATTCGTTCTCTTACAAAATATTATTTGCCAACGTTTCTCTCTCTTAGTCTCTCCTTTACAGAATTCAACAACAATAACAACGACGTAATAATAATATAAACAAACAAAAGTAAATAAAACAAAACAAATGTTGGCCGCCGCATGCACATCGAAGACAAGCCAGTCAGTCAGCCAACTCTACCTCTACCTCAACTCAACCGAACTCTACCTCTTCTCAAACCTATCTACATACATACAACAATATATATACACGTATATTTATTTACTTTCTATGCAATAATCGAACCAGCAGAGTTAAAGAGTAAAACAACAACAACACAATGAATTCAACATTGAGGCAGCAGAAGTATTTTTGTAGAGCTTTACACAAAGTGGCTCAGTGTAGTGAGTGAGTAACAGTGAGTGACTGTCGGCCTGAGTTAATGGTAAAACAATTCGCATAGTTTTTTAGAACTTTCGAGATTGTTGGCGGTCGTCTCTTCTTCTATAACGAAGAATAGGTATTTCAGGCGGTTGATTGTCAGTCAGTCTGTCTGTTGTTACCTTTCAACCCGACCTCACAATATACACCGAGGGCATATTCATCACTATGTCTGTTTAATATTGAACAACAACATCATGACTGGTGTGGGTTCATACACTGATTGAGTATTTGAGTGTCAAGTGTCTCTTTGCCGTGACCCCCTCCCTCATTTTTCAAATAAAGAGTGACTTATTTAGCTGCGTAGAAAGAACCGTGCAAAATTGTACGTTTTTACACATGTGGTTTATATTATTTACAATATGTGTATGTTCGACAGGCAGACATACATATGTATATTCATTAAGGGCATTTTATTTAATGGTATGTTTTTGCTACCCTTCTGTTGTGCCATATGCAAATCTGTTGGATTTATTTTTTTGCATTTCCCTTTTGCTGTCACATACTCATCTATGGCAAAAGGGAACATCAGTGGCAGATTGGAGTTTGTGTGGCTGTACTTTAATATGTCTTTATTTAGCTAATTTTTTTTTTTAAATTTTAGAATCTCGAATCAAACTTTCTTGTAAAGGCCCTAAAGGGTCAACACAGGCACTTTCAAGTCCTTCGTCATCAACACGGCGAACAATTCTCCAGAGATATTCTTCATCCGGTGAAAATTCTAAGGGGATTTTAGCAATGTCCATCGAGAGTCAGACCAAAATCGGGACATTATACCAATATTTAAGATGGAGCATAGAAATTTGATGTTGAGAAAGGTTTACATCGGTCCATGATTTGGTGAAGGTACTATCACTTTATAGGTATTTTTTTAAGGTTTCAGCCACCTTCTTCAACTGAATTACTTTCAATTTGGAAATATGTTTTTCTAGTTACTATCATATCTTCATATCTAAATTGTTGATTCCTGTCCACAATTTTTTACCCACCCATGTGCTATTATTCCACTTTAAAAAATGGTATATACATATTCCGGGATACGCACGGATTTCTCATGTTTTCCTTGTCACATTTTGCAAATAAATTAGCTGACATTTGAGATTTCAGGTTATAACATTTAAAATTTTCTAGCAGAAATATGTGTGGAGTCATTAGAGTTTGATTTTTTAGGTCCCAAAATGTTCGGACGGACATCATAAATACGTTTTCAAGCGCATTGACAGTAATTTGATTTTTTAAGTTCTCAGATCTGCGGGTAGCAGCTCTTCCAATATTTGTCCACTTTTTAATTTGGGCTAGTTTCCAGCCAAGATGGCTGTAATTTCTGATTCAGTAGGAAATCTCCGAACTTAAAATTATCATGTTGGCACAACTTTCAGGGCAGACCCAATATAACAGTACCTCCTTTTATTCTGTATTTTAATTATTTTGAGGACATCAAAATTGATGGTAATTATATATTTTTTGTTCTCAGTGCGTGGGAATTGTAGCAAAATGCTGTCATGTTTTCAAATGATTTGGCTCTAATATTGAAATTTGAGGCAAGGTGGAGGCAAGTATTTCTACCAAAAATATCGGTGATTTTTTGGGTATAGTCTCTATATTTAGGTTTGTATGTTCCCAGTCGAATTTTTCAATCGACGTGTCTATAATTTAGCATTGCGAATTTGGCTTTCCCGAACCTTGGTGTGTTGTATTTGTACAATAGTCCCTACAAAACAGTTCAGGGTTTTTATCAGTTGTCCAAGGCCCTAGGTTGAATTTTCCAACTTGAGTGTCTGTAGTTTGGTATTCCGATGGAGGATATAAAAAGTTCTCTCCGGGCGAAATTAACGAACGTTTTACTTGTTTTCCACTTGGGAGAGCAAAGTCGATTTTTAAACTTTTCGATTTTTGCCTCTGACTTAAAAGTCGATCTTTCGATTTTGTCAAATGCAAAATCGACTACAAATTTTATTTTTTATATGAATTGTTGTCAACAGACGAAATAAAGTTCTGGAATATATTATTTTTGGAATATTTCGGTTTAATGACAAACCAAGTATTTGTGAAGAAAATCGACTTTGAGATTTCCTCAAAGATGAAAAGTCGACTTCGACTTTTCAATGCAAAAAGTCGATTAATTGATTAGTCGAAAGCCGATTTACTTATCCCTAATCCTCTTCCTTGTTACGACATGAATGTAAGCTGTATTTTCGTTTTTATGTGTAAATTCAAACAAAAAGGGATATTATAAGTCGTTCGTGATAACACACAGTTCTAAGGGAGTTGGATATTTTCTCGGAAAAGTTTTATTGAAAAATTTACTTTTTTGCGTCTTTTTGTGGAAGTGACTGTATTTTGGCATTCCGTGTTGTGATGTGCCTCTGTATGACTGTAATTCTGCATTTTAGGTTCTTGTTGCAAAACTTATTCGGAATTTTGTATATTGGTTATATGTAATGTAGTGGTTTTTCATCCGAGGACGGCAGACAATTTACGACTTCAAAGCCAAAGAAAAATTACAATAAAAAAAATCAAAATGCAACCCAAAATTTATTATTGTTTATTATTTTATTTATTATTTTCTATTATCAATTAACTTTAAATTTTTAACAGCTAGAATTTTTATTATTTATTTGCCCAATTTATGACCAAGAAAATATTTGCTAATCAAACTCAAGTGCAACTCGTGACGATTTATTGTCTTAAGACCCCACCTGACATGCGACCATCGTATGAAAGAACATATTCAATATTATTGCAGAATATTGATATCTTTTTTAAACAATGCGTGCTATTATTCTTTTAATTTTTAGTATGATTTTTTTATCATTTAAAAAATGAAACGTGTCTGTAATTATGAGAATTTATAAAAAAAAAAAAATGAAACCCGCTTCCCGTTTGAAAAAAAAAAACAATTTCTAATACTGACAACCCTGAAACAGAAGCCGTGAATAGATATTGAATTAAATCTAAAATTTTCTTGATAATAAAGCTCTTTTCACTTCTTCTTTACACTGTTCTATTTTATCAATCTTCTATGTAATTTGTAATCTAAAAAAATATTATGTGTAAATATGTCGATCAAAGCTTGATAATAACTACCTAATTTTCGGGTTACTGTGTTAGTGGGTATTGAATATTATATTTTTTTTAATAAAATATTTTGAATAAAAATATTTTTACATTAAAGGAAATTTTGATGTTTGTGAAAAAAATGATAGAACTTCAAAGGGATAAAATATTTCGCGGTTATATTGGCCTACTATCTTGGATACAAATTTAAAAATGTATTTACTGGATCAAAACGTTTTCAATTATAGTACATCATTTAAATGTTCTTTTGCTAAATTAATGTTACCCTTACTTAATAAAAAATATGTTTGGTATAGTTTTATTAGTGTTTTGAATTAAGGAGTTTCAAATAGAATGATGTTCGATTAGCTTCGAGTGACATTTGAGTATGAAAAGTTATAAATAGCTTCTGGGGAGAATGTCCCAACAAATATCTAAGGGAACTGATGGGGATCAGTGGCGAGATCCGAAACTGTAGTCTTCTCTGCCTTATCTCTTGATGGACAATGCTATACTTTCTCCACTAATAAATAGTTTATTTTTTTTATAAAAACAACAAAGTGGGATTACGACTGACTATTTACAAGGACAACATAAAAATGGTATCCCAAATTACCCGTCAAAACACTGAAACTGCCAAAAAAAAAAAAAAAAACTAAACATCGGTTAGCTTCACGCACGTTGGGCGCCAAATTTATGTAGTGTCCTGGAGGAAGTGTTCATCCATTAAATACAAGGTTGGGAGCCATTTTTTCGCTGTCATGCAGTCTTCTGTCCTCAAAGGAAGGGTTCGTCCACTAAATACAAGGCGGGGAGCCATCCTTTCGCTGTTATGCAGGGTCCTTATTTCCATTAATGCACATAACTTATTATTATTGAATTATATTGGGCTTATGAATGCTCTGAGAACCTCAAATGCTAAATTACAACCTGGTTAGTTGTCTGTTCATATGTACATACACAATTTTGTCGACATTAAAAACATTTGTTTTCGAATATTGCGCAGCGTTCAAGTTCTGCTGCTTTCCTAAAAGTATTTTAATAGGTTCCTTCATTTGTAATGATAAAAATCTTCAAAAACACACATACATAATTTGAAAATTTCCAAACATTTTCGAAATGTCATGACTATTATATTTCGAATTCTGAATTGCGGAATAAAACACCTCTAGATTTTTTTCCTTTATATAACTTTTTCAACCAATTGGTTGGTTCTCAGTGAGTACAAAAATGAAAATTGACAAACCCACTGGGTTAACTATATCCAGTTGATCCGAATATACCTTGAAAACGAGTCAAACATGTTTAAATATACTTATTTTAAAGCAATTAATTATTAAAACACTTGCTCTGGTAATGGCCCCCTGCACACGATAGTGGTTCGTGGATAATTGAAGTCACGACACGCACATTAAAATATATTTGAACATTACGAAAAACGGAACACGTGGAAGGAGACAACGATTGTTTTACAAATTATTCCTATTGGAAAATTAGAAGAAACAAGACTTGACATTCGATTCCGATTAGATGTATTGCCTTTGGGGTAATGCTTCATGGGGCAACTTCTATTGGGACATGACACCATGATATCATAACTATAAATCTACACTCATCCCAGGTATGACACTCTGAAGCAGATCTGAAGTTCAAATTTTTTACTGAGTCCACAATTATTGGTACAAAAAAATTATAACGATCCAAATTTGATCAAAGTAAAACAGCTAACCATTACAGCATATTTAATGTTTATGGGCAATATATTCGAACATTTA
>NW_026874725.1:0-16929 GCF_032173495.1 Musca vetustissima
CATTCTAGACCTAAGTCATTAAGCTATGCGAAATTTCGTGTAAATCGAAAGAGATTTAGGACTTTGGTGCCCTAATTACCTAAAATCGGACGAATATATATATTGGCGCTATATCTAAATCGGAACCGATTTTCACGAAAATTAACACACATCATTCTAGACCTAATTCATTACGCTATGCCAAATTTTGAAATCGAAAGAAATATAGGGACTTTGGTACACCATACACTTTAAGTCGGACGAAAATATATATGGGAGCTATATTTTTAAATTGGCCCGATTTTGACGAATCTTAACACACATAATTCTAGGCCCAATTCATTACGCTGTGCTAAATTTCATGCAAATTGAAAGAATAATAGGGACTTTGGTTCACCATTTACATTAAATCGAACGAAAATATATATGGGAGCTATATCTAAATCTGGTTCGATGTTCAGGAAACTAAACACACATCATTCTTGACCTAATTCAGTACTCTTTGCAAAATTTCATGCAAATGGAGGTATATATAGGGACTTTGGGGCACCATTTACATAAAATTAGACGAAAATATATATAGGAGCTATATCTAAATCTGTCCCGATTTTCACGAAACTTAATCCACATCATTCTAGACCTTATTCATTACGCTATGCTAAATTTCGTGCAAATCGAAAGATTTATAGGGACCATTTACCTTAAATCGAACGGTAATATATATGAGAGATATTTCTAAACCTGAACCGATTTTTCTCAATTTCAACAGGGTTCGTCCTTGGGCCAAATAAGTGACCTATGCCACATTTCATCCAATTTGGATCATAAATGCTACCTGTATTTTGTTTACAATTTAACATGGACAGGCGGACAGACGGACGGACATAAATCGACTTAAAAAGTGATTCTGTGTCTATTCTCAAAAGGAACCACGTGTCTATCTCGTTTCCTTTTGCCTTACAAACATATGCACAATGACTAATAGCCTGTACCACAGTGTGGTAAAGGGTATAAAAATCCAAGCCTTGTGTGGATGCCTCAAAAATATTTGTTTTTAAAAAATCCACGCCTTATTTGGATGCCTTAAAAATATTTTTGAAAAATCCACGCCTTGTATGGATGCTTAAAAGCATTTTTTAAAAAAGTAAACTCCTTGTGGTATGCTTTGAAAAATATGTTTTCTTATTTTTCAAAATCTTTCCACTTCCATAGTTTTTATATGGCCATAACCAGAAAAAATCAAATTCCATGTAAACACGCCATAATATTTGCTTGACAATACTTTTTGGTGATTTTCTGCCAGTGGTTTTATGGCTCTTCAATAAAAAAATAAACCCACAGTCAAGAAAAAATAACACCACAGACTGGAACACGCCAAGGAATCTCGCCCTCAGCCGCAGCTGAAACAATGGCTTAGTGACTGTTCCTTGCCACATATGGGCGCTGTTGTTTTATTTTCATTTCAAAAAGGCGTCAACGCGAAACGGAGGTTTTCTGTCTTCTCCTTTCAGAGGAGTGAGCTTAGCCAAGATGGGAGGGGTGGTGATAAAAGTCACTCTGACAGTCATATAAATGTGTTGAACATATTTAACGGTAAGCAAATGTGGTCGTTTTATGTGGTCGTCTTATTTTCTGTTTATCTTTTTCATAAAGACAAACATAAACATCTTAAAGAGAGAACGGAGCCGGATGGAAGACGTGTGTGTGTATGTGGCTGAATGAGTGAGTGTGTGTCAGTGTGCGTGCGTGTTGGTATGACTTAGTGTGGTAATAAGTGTTGCTTGGGTATTTTCTTTTTTTTTCATTTTTTTATTCATCACGCGTTTATTTCCTTAGTTGTGGTGGTGTTATTATTGTTGTTGCTGTTGTTCGTATTTATTTTGGTGCGTGAGCCGTGTGTTGCGTGTCTGACATTTTACATTTAAATAAGTAGTCATGTGTGGGTGAGTGTGTGTGTGTGTGTGTGTTTGGTTCATCATATGTGTGTGCCATAGTGTTGGTTAGCAGTTCAAATCCTGTGTTTTGTCTAACGAAATGTTCAGTTTATTTGACTGCCGTTGTTGTTGGTTTTTTTATTTTTATTTATTTTTTTTTCATTTCAGCTTGGCTGGTGCCTTTTTTCGCTTGACTGGTGTTTATTTTAGGATGTTGTCGTGTTTTGTTCTTCTTCCTTTGGCATGCTTTGTATGTGTGTGCGTGTGTCGAAGTGTGCCAGAGCTTTATTTGTAATTTGATTTTATTTTTTACAATTCTTGTTAATCTCACGTTTAGTTTCAGTAATAAAATAACACACACAACAAACAAAGCAAAAAAAAGACAAGAAAAAAACCGAAACAAAAAAAAAAATAAATTCCAGACAAATACCCCACACGTTGTGCTAAGCCCCCGGTACATAAGAAAATAAATATTTAGCCATACATTGCGTTATGGGAATGTTATGAGGCAAATAACAAGACAGAACTGGCTGTTGCTTTTCCTGGCCTTTACGGGCAGGGTGTGAATTGAATTTTAGCCTTGGGCTTAATAAAGTTCAAGGGAATTTTTTTAACTTTAATAGTATTTTTTATTTAAAAAATATATAATTTTCATGGAAGTACATCTTGGATTTGGTTTAAATATTTGTATAAGAATTGATAAGAGGTGATGAATTTTTATACCCTACAAAACTATGTTGTCAGGGTATTATAGCTTTGTGCAGCCCCACAATTTTGTAACGCCGCAAAATATTGGTCCTAGACCCACCTTTATTTCGTCATATCTCGACTAGCTGAGTCGATCTAGACATGTGTGTCCGTCCGTCCGTCTGCCCATTATAATTTGTAAACACGATACAGGCCACAGTTATGGACCAATCTTGACGAAATTTTGCATGTAGGATGGGTTCTGACAAATGACGACCCCCAATTGTTTTTGGTAAAGATCGGTTAACATTTTGGGGGATGAAATAGACCAAATACTTAATTTTTGTCGGTTTTTCTGGTCGCTCCAGAGGCCGCAATTCTGACCCGGTCAGAGAATAAGCATGCCTGTTTTGATTAAGATCGATTCAATCTTTAGTCTAAAATTATAAGCCGAACATCGCAAATCCTGAAAATCGGTCCAGATTTAGATATAGCTCACATATATATGTTCGTCCGATTTCATGTAAATGGTGCACCAAAGTCCCTTAATATATTTCGATTTATTCGAAATTTGGTATAGCCTAATGATTTAGGTGTAGAATGATATGTGTAAAGTTTCGAGAAAATCGGTTGAGATTTAGATATAGCTCCCATATATATTTTCGTCCGATTTAATGTAAATGGTGCACCAAACTCACTATATATCTTTAGATTTGCACGAAATTTGGCATAGCGTAATGAATAAGTTGTAGAATGATGTGTGTTAAGTTTCCTGAAAATCTGTCCAGATTTAGATATAACTCCCATATATAGTTTCGTCCGATTTAATGTAAATGGTGTACCAAAGTCCCTGTATATCTTTCGATTTGCACGAAATTTGGCATAGCGTACTGAGTTAGGGCTAGAATGGTATGTGCTATGTTTACTGAAAATCGGTCCAGATTTAGATATAGCTGCCGTATATACTTTCGTCCGATTTTATGTAAATGGTGTACCAAAGTCCCTATATATCATTCGACTTGCACGAAATTTGGCACAGCATACTGAATTAAGAGTAGAATGATGTCAGCCGAGTTTCGTGGAAATCGGTCTAGATTTAGCTATAGCTCCCACATACATTTTCGTCCGATTTAACCAAAGGCCCTATATATCTTTCGATTTGCACGAACTTAGGCATAGCGTACTGAATTAAGCCTAGAATGATGTGTGTTAAGTTTCCTGAAAATCGGTCCAGATTTAGATATAGCTCCCATATATATTTTCGTCCGATTTTATGTAAATGGTGCACCAAAGTCCCTATATATCATTCGACTTGCACGAAATTTGGCATAGCGTAATGAATTAGGTCTAGAATGACGTTTTTTAAGTTTCCTGAAAATCGGCCAGATTTAGATATAGCTCCCATATAAATATTCGTCCGATTTGAATTAAATGGTGTACCAAAGTCCCTATATATCCTACGATGTTCACGTAATTAGGCATAGCGTAATGAATTAGGTCTAGAATGACGTGTGCTATGTTTCGTAGAAATCGGTCCAGATTTAGATATAGCTCCCATATATATTTTTGTCCGATTTAATGTAAATGGCGTACCAAAGGTCCTATATATCTTTCGATTTGAACGAAATTTGGCATAGCATACTAAATTAAGTCTAGAATGATGTGTGCAGAGTTTCGTGAAAATCGGTTCAGATTTAGATATAGCTCCCACATATATTTTCGTCCGATTTAATGTAAATGGTGTACCGATGTTCCTATATATCTTTCGATTTGCACGAAATTTGGCATAGCGCTCTGAATTAGATCTAGAACGACGTATGTTAGGTTTTGTGAAAATCGGTCCAGATTTAGATATAGCTCCCATATATATTTTCGTCCAATTTTATGTAAATGGTGCGCCAAAGTCCCTATATATCATTCGATTTGCATGAAATTTGGCATAGCGTACTGAATAAAGTCTAGAATAGTGTGTGTTAAGTTTCGTGAAAATCGGTTCCGATTTAGATATAGCTCCCATGTATAGTTTCGTCCGATTTTAAGTAAATGGTGCACTAAAGACCCAAGTTTAGGCCAATTGACACCAAATTTTGCACAACGTACTGAGGTTACCGTTTGTTTTAATATTTCTCTCTTATCTTTGTGTCTTCTTCATTATGAAATTATCTCCCCAAAAAATTGACTAGGAATCGTGTCCTTTTTCTTTGTTTCTCTCTGTTTCCTACATTTTATCATTTTGTATTCCATTTCCATGCCTGCAGCACGACATAAATCTTAATGACAACATATTTGAATTCAAATTTTTATTGTAGTTCTTTTTTGGTTTTTTTGTCTTTGTTTGACACCATGGCTTGTCCCCGTTCCCCACCCCTTTTGCAAAGGACATTTTTCATTTAATTTGCTAAAAAACGAAGAAATTTCATTTCATTTCTCAGTTATATTTTTTTGGTGTGTTTCTATTCCAATTTGTGGCTAATTTCATATGCAGGGCTAAAAAATGAAGACCCAAAGATTTTTTTGTTACAAAGCAAAAGTTGAAAAGTGTAACACAGATATACACATATTTACATTTCTTGTCCTGATGTTTGTGTCTCTCCATTTTTTCCTCTTTAAAAGGATTCCCATGAATGTGGAATTGTATTTCCGTAAGCAAACGGAAATATTAGCCAACAACCAAAACAAAAAAACCTTAGACAATATTTAAAAGTGTGTTTGTGTTAGTGTTGACAAATAACCAACATTTCGAAATTGCTACACTACCGAAATGGCCTGTCTGATTTCTGTCCCCATTGTAGGCATAAATTAAATAGGACTTTTATTACTTTTGTATGTGTGTGTGAGTGTATGTGTTTCGATGTCCTTTTGCCATTCGTTTGTTTTTTGTGAATTCGTTATTTTCACATTTCATTTCATCGTCGTCATACCCTTTTATGGTCGAAGTTTTTCTTTCCTGAGCTGCCCTAATTTTTAAATGAATATTTTTTTATTTTTTTGCCTTGCGAGCCCTCCCAAAAATGTGTAAAACATTTCAAATTATTTGAAAATAAAATTGGGTGAAAAAAAGTGAGAAACGAGAAAAAAACCAAAGCAGAAAAAGTGTAAAATTTATAGAAGACCATTAAATTGTTGTTTTTTTTTTGGCTACTTAAAATGCTTAACTGAGCAATGGGCGTACTCCATGGCAATATTAATGAAGTCTACTTTTGAAAGAACCTTTTTCTGTAGTTGCAGGGGGTTTCAATAAAAAATATATTTAACAAGCAATAACAATTTTATAACCAATTTTTTGGCAAAATGTCCTTTTTGTAAGGTAAGTATGTCCTGTTAGGATATAACAAATATTTATACCCTTTACCACACTGTGGTACAGGATATTATGTCTTTGGGCATATGATTGTAACAGGCAAAAGGAAACGAGATAGACACATGGTTCCTTTTAAGAATATGCAGAATCACTTTTTAAGTCGATTTATGCATGTCAGTCCGTCTGTCTGTCTATATATATGTTCGTCCGATTTATGGTATAGGGTGTATCAAAGTCCCTAAATACCTTTCGATTTGCACGAAATTTGGTACAGTGTACTAAATTAAGCCTAGAATGATGTGTGCCAAGTTTCGTGAAAATCGGTTCTGATTTAGATATAGCACCCATATATATTTTCGTCCGATTTTAGGTAAATAGTGCACCAATGTCCCTATATATCCTTCGATTTGCACGAAATTTGGCATAGCGTACTGAATTGAGTCTAGAATTTTTTTAACAGTGCGACATACCGAATAGAGTGTATCAATTAGTCTCATGGTACACAGGCGACTCTAAATCTACCCGAATGAATGGGTATCATATAGTCGGCCCAGTCCGACTTTACTACTGTCCTTACTGGTTTGAACAATATTTTTTAGGGTCTATCAGAAGGCTTAGATTTTTAACAATATTTTTAAGGAATTTTTTGGATTTTGATTAAAAAAAACATATTTTTTAGTTTTAGAAAATATTTTTAAAGGCATACAAAAAATGTTTTAATTCTCTCCCAAGTGTATTGTTCGGAAAATAAATTTCAATTTTAAAACGCACACACACACACCAACACAATCATTAGAGAATTGTGTAACAATTGTGTAAATTTCGTTTCTAACCACATTTCGTTTTGTAATCAAACAAGATTTATTCTTTAATTACATCCTTGGCAAATGTTTCCGTTTTTCGGAAAAAATTGCCACAGCAGAAACCGAGGAAAATCAAGAAGTAAAAATCTGCAAAATGCACGACGCAGAGGCATACAATAACATATATTTCCACTAAGATCCATATCAACACACCTACACAGAGAGTATCCTGTACACACATTCGAAAATAAATATAGATAAAGTACAGAAGTTTGCAATGCCATCAAGGACCCCTTAAATACTCATTCACAAGCTATACTCATTTAAAGCCACATTACACACACACTACAATACATACATAGATACAGGTAAGTATTGCTGGAGATCCAACCGGAATAGGGAGATAGGATACCCATTTGCCATACTGTAGCTCTATCTATCCATCCATGTCCATGTAAGTGTATCTGCATGTGTAGGTGTGTGTGCGCTTGTGTGTGCATTTTAAGAGAGTTATTTATTTAAGTTGTACATTAAATACATAAGTGTCTACATAAGTATATATGTTGCAGTCCATGTATGTGTGTGTGTGTGTATGTATGCGGATGGCAGCCTGGCTGCCTGTACTGTACTGTAGCATTAAAACCGGAAACAGTTTTACCATTACGAGATAAACATAAAATCTTATTTTAAATGAAGTACCCAGCAAACGGTTTGAAATTGTTAAGCCTCCACTTGTCGGTACTAGACAAATTGTTGAGAGTCCTCTTCGTGAATGTTGCTAAAATCCAGGGGAGAAAAGTGTTCGGCACACACAGAGCGCACACAGTGTGCGGTTGTGGTTAATAGGCTTGAAATTAAAAAGTTATTTTAAATATAATAAAATACCACACAAAAGGGAGACACGGGGTGGGGAGAGGAAAAATAAAAAATTGAATTTAAAAAATCCGCGCCTTATGTAGGTCGGTCTCTAGAAAAATGATCTAAAAAATCGACGCCTGATGAAGGTCGGTCTCTAGAAAAATTATTTAAAAAATCCACGCCTTATATAGGCCTCTAGAAAAATTATTTAAAAAATCCGCGCCTTATATAAGCCTCTAGAAAAATTATTTAAAAAATCCACGCCTTATATAGGTCGGTCTCTAGAAAAATGATTTAAAAAATCCACGCCTTATATAGGTCGGTCTCTAGAAAAATGATCTAAAAAATCCAAGCCTGATGAAGGTCGATCTCTAGAAAAATTATTTAAAAAATCCAAGCCTTATGTAAGTCGGTGTCTAGGAAAATTATTGAAAAAATCCTCACCTCATGTAGGTCTCCAGAAAAATTATTTAAAAAATCCACGCCTTATGTAGGTCGGACTCTAGAAAAATGATTTTAAAAATCCACGCCTTATGCAGGTCGGTCTCTAGAAAAAGGATTTAAAAAATCCCCGCCTTATGTAGGTCGGTCTCTACAAAAATTATGTGGAAAAATAATATTGGAGCTATATCGAAATCTGAACCGATTTTTCCGAAACTTACCACAAATCATTCTAAACTCCATTCAGTAGGCTATGCCAAATTTCGTGCAAATCGAAGGATATATAGGGACTTTGGGGCACCATTTAGATAAAATCAGACGAAAATATATATGGGAGCTATATGTAAATCTGGACCGATTTTCACGAAATTTAACACACATCGTTCTAGACCTAATCTAGTACACTGTGCCAAATTTCGTCCAAATCGAAGGATATATAGGGACATCCGTGTACCATTTACCTTAAATCGGACGAAAATATATATGGGAGCTATATCGAAATCTAAACCGGTTTTTCCGAAACATACCACACATCATTCTAAACTCAATTCAGTAGGCTATGCCAAATTTCGTTCAAATCGAAGGATATATAGGGACATCCGTGCACCATTTACCTTATTTCGGACGAAAATATATATGGGAGCTATATCTAAATCTAAACCGATCTTCACGAAATTTAGCACACATCGTTCTATACTTAATTCAGTACGCTGTGTCAAATTTCGTGCAAAGATATATAGGGACTTTGGTGCTCAATTTATCTAAAATCGGACGGAAACATATATGGGAGCTATATCTAAATCTGAACCGATTTTCACGACATTTATCACACATCTTTCTATACACAATATGGTACGCTTTGCCGAATTTCGTGCAAATCGAAGTATATATAGGGACTTCCGTGCACCATTTACATAAAATCGGACGAAAATATATATTTTGGAGCTATATCTAAATCTGAACCGATTTTCATGAAATTTAACACACATCGTTCAGTACGCTGTGCCAAAGTTCGTGCAGATCGAAGTATATATAGGGACTTTGGTGCTCTATTTACCTTAAATCGTACGAAAATATATATATGTGAGCTATATCTAAATCTGAAAAGATTTTTTCGAGACTTATCACACATCATTCTATACTCAATCCAGTACGCTGTACCAAATTTCGTTCAAATCGAAAGATATTTAGGGACTTTGGTGCACCATTTACCTTAAATCGGACGAAAATATATATGGGAGCTATACCTAAATATGAACCAATTTTCACGAAACTCACCACCCATAAATCTATACCCATTTCAGTACGCTATGCCAACTTTCGTGCAAAGCGAAGGATATATAGGGACTTTGGTGCACCATTTACCTTAAATCGGATGAAAATATATATGGAAGCTATATCTAAATCTGAACCGATTTTCACGAAATTTAACGCACATCGTTCTAGACCTAATACAGTGCGCTGTGCCAAATTTCGAGGAAATTGCAGGATATATACGTACTTTGGTGCACCATTTACCTTAAATCGGATCAAAATATATATGGGAGCTGTATCTAAATCTGAACCGATTTTCACGAAATTTAACACACATCGTTCTGGACTTAATCCAGTACGCTGTGCCAACTTTCGTCGATATGTAGGGACTTTGGCGCACTATTTACCTTAAATCGGACGAAAATATATATGGGAGCTATATCTAAATCTGAACCGATTTTCCCCAAACTCACCACTTATCATTATACCCTACACAACTATGTTGTCAGGGTTTTTTGTGCAGCCCCAAAAGTTTGTAACGCCGCGAAATATTGGTCCTAGACCCA
This sequence comes from Musca vetustissima, assembly GCF_032173495.1. NCBI lineage: Eukaryota > Metazoa > Arthropoda > Insecta > Diptera > Muscidae > Musca > Musca vetustissima. Next base: position 9,824 of record NW_026874725.1, read on the forward strand.
CCTTTAAGTATACCGATCATCATATCTCGACTAGCTGAGTCGATCTAGACATGTGTGTCCGTCCGTCCGTCTGTCCATTATAATTTGTAAACACGATACAGGCCACAGTTATCGACCAATCTTCAAGAAATGTTGCATGTAGGTTGGGTTCGGTCCAATGAAGACAACTTTTGGTAAAGATCGGTTAATATTTAGGGGATGTGGTGGACCAAATACTGAATTTTTGTCGGTTTTTCAGGTCGCTCCAGAGACCCCAGTTATTGTCCGAACTTCGTGAAATTTTACATGGAGAAGGGGATCGGGCTTAAGAATAAGCATGCCTGTTTTGATAAAGATCGGTCATTATTTAGCGGGTCAAATGGACCCTGACTTTTATGTGAAAAATGACAAAATTTTTATTCTGGGGTGTACATACTTGCTCCTGCAGGACATATACCCGAGAAGTTGATAGTATATCCAAGAGGAGTTGCTGACCTTTAAATTGATTTCGATTATATGGCAGTATGTACTCTGATGTGGGAGTTATACGTAATTAGGTAAAGGTGACTATGTGCTTAGTATTGCTATTACTCCATTAGAGGACGGAAATGTCGCGCTGAATGCTTTGAAATTGTACATAATTTCCGATTATGGTCAAGGACGATGTCTATAGTTTTCGGTGAAGTTGAGATTTCATTCATGGGGTGCAATGAACCGAAGGCTTTAATATTGTCAGATTTTTTGGTCGCTCAAGAGGCAATTATTACAAGGTGACCAACTACTTAGAGCGGCTCTTTAGGGGATGATCGGTCAATTTTCCGAGGGTCTAATCAACCAAAACCTAAAGTGACCAATTTTTTATTTTATGGCGTAAAAATTCACTTCAAGAAGAAAACATTTTGGAAAATATGCAAGACTTAGAAAGTGGAGTTGCTGATCTATAATCGGTAAAAAGGGTGCAAATATCCCAGTTTCAGAATATAGAACCGCATGCCAACTTTCGTGCAAATCGAAGAATATATAGGGACTTTGGTGCACTATTTACTTAAAATCGGACGAAAATATATTGAAATATGAACCGATTTTTTCCAATTTCAATGGAGTTCGTCCTTGGGCCAAATAAAGGAGCTGTGCCAAATTTGATCCAATTCGAATCAAAAATGCGACCTGTATTTTGTTTACAATGGACGGACACGCATGATCCGTTTCCTTTTGCCTGTTACAAACATACCACAGTGTGCTGAAGGGTATAAAAAATCGCTTTATGTAGGTGGTAGTGGTTATTTAAAAAATCCACGCCTCACAAAATATTCTGTCGATTGCGTTTAACGTATATTCAGAAATTCCTGAACCCACTGTTCCTCTTCTCCAAGAATATCTTTAGATTTATCTCTACGAATTACCAAAAAACGACGATGATACTCTTCAGGAACAACGTTGATGACGGTGCTTGGCGCTGAGTACCGTACGGCCATGATGACAGTGACTATGACGATTACTATGAAGTGGTGTGTACTGCACAAGGACTTTGGCTGTGGGGAGAACCCAAGTGCAAACAAATGTGCATTTATTTAGTGTTTTCTTTTTTTCGCAATTTTTATTTTTTCTTCTGCCTTTTTAATTTCTTCACATTTCCGGTGTAACGGTTGTTTGGTCTGTGCGCAGCGAAAAAAAATTAAAATAAAATCATCTATTTTATTTATTTCACATTTAATGTTTAACAGAGCCATGCAGGCAGGCCTGCATGCCTGCCTAGCTAGCTGGTTGGCTGACTGCCTCTGCAACACATTATCCGGCATCTTGGCCAAGGCTATTTGGTGTTGATGATTTTCCATGTACACACACACTCGTTCACTCACTGTGCAATTTAGTCGTAATCTTGTTGATGGTGGCAAGCAGCCACATCCAGATAGCATGATTTATACAATTCATGCTAGGATTTTGTCTTGCAGGGAGATTTGGAATGCGAACACGTTGCACACACACACACACACTCACTCACATAGTCCTGCTCACATATATGCAGTAATGCTGCTGACAAATATTAAATCTAGGTCAATGGAAGAAAAGGAGAAGAAGCAAAAAAAAACAACTCAAATAATGTTGTAATTAACTCATTTTGTACACATTTACCCATATTTACTGTGAAATTTTCACAGTTTTTGTTTTTCCTTTCATTTTTCTTGATTTTTGTTTTTTTCGTTTTGTGGATTTTTCTTTTAAAATTTCTCGGTAACTCTGAGCTATGGTTGCTTTGTGCTTGTGTGTAGTGGTTTCAAGTAAATACTAGAAGTTCGTTTTTTTGCCAGTTGTGTTAATTATATGTGTGGGTTGTGGGACACAAGGACTCATGCAAAGAAAAATTTACCCAGCTTGTTTAAAGTTTTGTTTTGAGGCAACTTATTAGCCTTAGCATTGACACAGCTGGGTAAATTTTGAGTAGTTAAACAAGGAGGTAAAATTTTGGAAGGAGATAAGAAATGGGACGAAATGTGTTCTACAAAAAATTCTAACCCCATAGGAAGCCTCTAAAAAAGAGGAGGTCCTTTAAAGCTCGCCAAAAATATGTTTAAACCAGTGAGCGGAGTAGTATAGTCGGACGGGGCCGACCATACGATACCCTACACAACTACCACGGAACTGTGACTTTCTCCGGAGGTTTATTCCGAGCCTGGGCAATATTTCGTGATGTTTGCATCCTCTTGCTCAATTAGAGGTCAACTGCACCTCTTCCTTACACTGACATATTTTCCGAATATTATTAATATTCAGTACAGCCCTTCTGTTCGGCATATAATTGTGGCCTATAAAACGACTCGAAAAATACAAAAAATTAAGTTTTCGTGTCCACTTCATCTCAAACTTTTTATCAGATCATCAGCGAAAATTGTCCCTGGCCATAACTGGAACCTTGTGGAAAATTTCAAAGCTATTAGCGCTATATTTCCACCCTCTATTGTGGTAATGGGTTACTAAATAATATCTGAATACGTCAGCACTCGTAAATATTGAAATGTAACTCCCATATCCGAGTAGATACATCACTATATTTGGTATCAATTTAAAGGCTAACTACTCCTCTTGGATATACCATAAATTTCTCGGGTCAATATCCTTCAGGAGTAAATATATTCGCCATATAATACAAATTTTGTCATATTTCACACAAAAGTCAGGGTAAAATCGGATGAAACTATATATGGGAGCTAAATCTAAATCTGGACCGATTTTCATGAAACTTGGCAGACGTCACTCTAGGCTCAATTCAGTACGCTACGCCAAATTTCCTGCAAATCGAAAGATATATAAGAACTTTGGTGCACCATTTACATAAAATCGGACGAAACTATATATGGGAGGTATGTCTAAATCTAAACCGATATTCACGAAACTTAAAACTCAACTTTCTAGACATTATTCAGTACGCTGTGCAAAATTTCGTCCAAATGGAACGTTATATAGGCACTTTGGTACATCATTTACCTTAAATCGGACGAAAAAATATATGGGAGCTATATCGAAATTTTAACCGATTTTCACAAAACTTAGCACACATCATTCTAGGCTCAATTCAGTACGCTGTACCAATTTTCATGGAAATCGAAAGATATTTGGGGACTTAAGTGCACCATTTACCAGAAATCAGGCGAAAATATATATGGGAGCTATATCTAAATCTGAACCGATTTTCACGAATCTTAGTACACATCATTCTAGACCTTTTTCATTACGCTGTGCAAAATTTCGTGCAAGTCGAAAGATATATAGGGACTTTGGTATCCCATTTACATAAAATCGGACGAAAATAAATATGGGAGCTATATATAAATCCATTTTTGGACCATTTACATTAAATCGGGCGAAACTATATATGGGAGCTATATATAAATCTGAACCGATTTTCAGGAAACTTAACACACATCATTCTAGACCTTATTAACTACGCTGTGCCAAATTACGCTTTGTGCCAATCGGACGAAAATACATATGGGAGCTATATCTAAATCTGAACCGATTTTCGGGAAACTTAACACACATCATTCTTGATCTAATTTATTACGCTGTGCCAAATTTCGTGCAAATCGAAAGATGTATAGGGACTTTGGGGCACCATTTGTATGAAATCGGACGAAACTATATATGGGAGCTATATATAAATCTGGACCGATTTTCACGATTGGCAGGCATCACTCTAGGCTTAATTCAGTACGTTATGCCAAATTTCGTACAAACACTTAGGGGCACCATTTACATGAAATCGGACGAAACTATATATGGGAGCTATATATAAATCTGAACCGATTTTCAGGAAACTTAACACACATCATTCTAGACCTTATTAACTACGCTGTGCCAAATTTCGTTCAAATCGAACTTTATATAGGCACTTTGGTACACCACTTACCTTAAATCGGATGAAGATATATATGAGAGCTATATCTGAATCTGAACCGATTTTCTCGAAACTTAAAACTCATCATTCTAGACCTTATTCATTACGCTGTGCAAAATTGCATCCAAATCGAACGGTATATAGACACTTTGGTACACCACTTACCATAAATCGGACCAAAAAATATATATGGGAGCTATATCTAAATCTGAACCGATTTTCACGAAACTATGCACACATCATTATTGATCTAATTCAGTCCGCTGTGCCAAATGTCATGCAAATCAAAAGATTTCCAGGGACTTTAGTGGACTATTTACCTAAAATAGGGCGAAACTATATATGGGAGCTATATCTAAATCTGAACCGATTTTCACGAAACTTTGCACACACCATTCTTGACCTAATTTATTACGCTGTGCCAAATTTCGTGCAAATCGAAAGATATATAGGGACCGTTTACATTAAATCGGACGAAAATATATATGGAAGCTATTTCTAAATCTGTACCGATTTTTCCCAATTTCAAAAGGGTTCGTCCTTGGGCCAAACCAATGAGCTGTGCCAAATTTCATTCAATACGACCTGTACTTTGGTTACAATTTAACATGGACGGACAGACAGACGGATATGCATAGATCGTCTTAAAAAGTGATTCTATGCATATCCTCAAAAGGAACCATGTATCGATCTCGTTTCCTTTTGACTCTTACAAACATATTTGCACAAAGACATAATACCCTGTACCACAGTGTGGTGAAGGGTATAAAAATCGACACTCTATTCCCAACCCCTTAACATAATTTTATAAAAAAAATGCACGCTTTATACCTGACCCTTAAAATTATTTTAATAAAAATCTACCCTCTATTCCTAACCCTTAAAAATGGACAGATAAAAATTCAAATCAATCTTAAAACTCGTCAAAAATATTTTAAACAAATCGATACTCTATTACTGACCCTTAAAATAATTTGTAAAAAAAATCAATGCTCTATTTCTGACCCATATAATTATTTTATAAAAAATCGTGGCCGTTTATTGCCGACCTCTAAAGCTTTTGTTTTAAAAATGATTATTTAGGAGGCAGCGTATAACTACTGTCACATGTCATACGCACCCTGGGCCATTATTTAATAATCCCAGAGAATTAAATAACTTTGGGGCGTATGATGAACTCTTAAAGCTAGTCAAAAATGTGTTTAACTAACCGATACTCTATTCCTGAAACTTAAAATAATATCTAAAAAAATCGACGCTCTATTTCTGACCCATAAAATTATTTTATAAAAAATCGTCGCTATTTATTGCTTTTGTCTTAAAAAGTATTGTTGAAGAAGCAGCGTATAACTACTGTCACATGTCATACGCACCATGGGTCGGTATTAATTAATCCCTCGGAATAAAGTCATTTTGGGACGTATGATGATGCAGCGCATAACTACTGTCACATTTCATACGCACCCTGGGTCATTATTAATTAATCCCTGGGAATAGAGTTATTTTGGGGCGTATGAAGTATGACAAAACTCATACGTCACCATGAGTCCTCATTATTATCTATATTATTCGATTTAGATTTCAGGGACATTTAAATGTTTTTTGAGATATTTCCCTTACGAAAGTATTTCCTCAAATTATTAAATGAATACCCCCTTAAAATAATCCACTCCCTAAATCCCATTTTTAATCCTCCCCAAAAAAATTAAATTTGACTTCATGTCACATATGTCTCCCCTTCATTAAAAACTTAACACGTAACCCAACACCCCACACCACTTAAAAATTTTGTGTGTACATGTGTGTGCGCCATTAACAAAACCCTCTAAACACTTCAAATGTCACGTAGCGACATTTTTGCCATTTAATAAAATGAACGACTTTTTAGCAAAAAATAAAAAAAAAATAATTTTTTACAGCTTTTCTACTTCACGAGAAAACTAAACACTACATTGAAAAGTAAATAAATGGTGGGGAACAAAACAAAAATAAAAATTAAATAGAAACTAAATTAAATCAAATAAATGAACAAAAGAAAGAGAAACATTTTCTACGCGAACAAACTGCAACTTTCATTTGAAATGTTTAATTGCTTGAAGTTCATTTAGTGTCCAATGACTTTTGGGGAAACATTTGTTAAAGGGGGGGAGCGAACTACTTTTTGTCCCATTCACGGGAGTATTTACTGAGACACTACGTGACATAGAAAAATAATTTTTTTGATGGTAAATGAAAAGTAAATTATTTGATTTTATTGTAAGAAAGGAGTAGGGTGGCGTATGGTGAGTGTCAGTAGTTATACGCCACAGTGGTCCATCACAGAAATTTAAAGCATCGTTTTGGGGGCCCACAAACACCTAGGAGTTTTTTTAAATAAAATATTAAATGCGTAACATCAGGTGTGTTGTTACAGAATTTTCCTTCAGTACAGCATTTAGTATCGATTTTTTAAAGAATGTTCCCCAATAGACATTGGACATTAAACGAACGTCCAATGACTTTTGGGAACATTTGTTAACGGGTTGAACTACGTTTTGTCCATTCACGATTGTATTTACTGAGACACTACGTGTCATAGAAAAATAATTTGTTTGATGGCAAATGAAAAGTGAATTATTTGAGAGTAGGGTAAGAAATTAAGCATAAAATATATGAAAGGAGTAGGGTGCGTATGATGGGTGTCAATAGTTATACGCCACAGTGATCCATCATAGATATTTAAAATATAGTTTTT
>NW_026874726.1:0-16531 GCF_032173495.1 Musca vetustissima
ATAGATATCGTAATTGTTAAAATAGTATTATTGTGCATATGTTTGTACCTAGCCAAGATGAGGTCATAAAAGCAATTAATCGGCTCAAGAACAAAAAAGCAGCAGGAGCCGATGGGTTACCAGCCGAACTATTCAAGACTCGTGGCCAGATGCTGGTCAGGAGCATGCACCAGCTGATTAACACAATTTGGCTAGATGAATGCATGCCCAATGATTGGAACCTCAGCATCCTGTGTCCCGTGCACAAAACTGGTGACAAGACGGTATGTGCCAACTGTAAAGGAATAAGTCTCCTTCCCATCGCATATAAAGTGCTATCCAGTGTGCTGTGTGAACGATTGAAGCCAATGGTCAATGACATCATCGGACCATACCAATGCGGCTTCAGACCTGGCAAATCCACCATTGACCAGATTTTCACTCTGCGCCAAATCCTAGAAAAGACCCACGAAAAACACATTGACACATACTACCCATTTGTCGACTATAAAGCCGCATTCGACAGCCCTATCCGTTCAGTGGTGTTTAAAGCAATGTCTGCGTTCGGCATTGCTGCAAAATTAATACGGCTATCGAGGATTCAGACAAGGTGACAGTTTGTCGTGTGATCTTTTTAAAATCCTACTGGAAAAGGTCATACGAGACGCAAAGGTGAACAGAAATGGCACTCTGTACACCAAACAACATCAGTTACTCGCCTACGCCGATGACATCGATATAATGGGTCGAACATTGCGAGCGGTAACAGCCACCGTTGAACAAATTGAAAAGGAGTCTGCCAAATTGGGTCTGGCAGTAAACGGCGAGAAGACCAAGCTGATGGTATCAACGCGCAAGACGTCCAGTAGACTCGGACCAACTGAGGAACTTGAGAACTACAGCTTCGAGGTAGTTAAAGACTTTATATACCTTGGTACCGCCATAAATAAAACGAATAATATCAGTTTTGAAATTCGGAGAAGGTATGTCGGTATGGTCCACTTCTTGGTATGTTCCCTATATTTTCATTTCTAGTACCTGTCATATATCTATGGTGGAGGGTATCCAAAGTTCGGCCCGGACGAACTTAACGCTTTTCACTTGTTTCTATTTTGATTTTATGTTTCCCTTTTCTTCGTTATGTCTCGTTTCTTCATATTTACTTAAATGTTCATCTTCTGCGTCATTAGAACAACCATATACAATGTTAAACATTAAGTTAGGCTTGTTGTTCATATACATTGTATTTAGCATTTATATCGAAATAATTTGGAAAATACATATGCGAATTTTGTAACAGCAATGCAGAGGTCGATAAAAGTGTCATTCTTTTCTTTGGAGGAATACACTTGTTTTTGTCAAAAAGGGAGAGGGAGACAGAGAGAGGGGAAATGAGAGCAAAAACTAGTAAAATAGAGCAAAATTATTCACATTTAAAGAAATTATGAAAATGTTCATTAAATTTTTTTCTGTGCAAAGACCAGAAGCAATCCTTATATCCGGTGATTCTAGAATTACTCAAGCTGCTCTAAATCTATACTAATAAAAGAGTAAAGTGATTGACTGACTGACTGGTTTAACGATTCATCAACGACCAGACGAAACGGCCGAAACTAGAATCTTGAAATTTTGGGTGAGGGTCAATATTGGTCCAAAGGTGACAGATAAGGCTGGATTTTGGAAATTCGTACTAGGACGGTACGAAAAGTACTAAATGTGATATCATTTGTATTTGGCGAACCGGTAGAGCTAGAACTCTTAAATTTGAAATAAGAGTCCCTGATGGAGTGTAGAATAGCAAAGTGTTCTAAATGTACTAAATTTGGTACAATTTCGTAACATGTGAATGGATAGAGCTAAAAATTTCAAATTTGCGAATTAGGGTTGAAATGTAGGGTCTATTTAAGGAGACAGTTTTGAAAGCGTTTACTCATTTGTACGAAAAGTTCTATATGGTACTATATTTGGTACAAATTTAATTTGGAGATTCAAATCGAGCTGCAATCCAGAAATTTGAAATTAACATTACCGTCGGAGTGTAGGATTGGGATATGTAAGTAGTTTTGGAAATTTTGTACTATAGTCATACTATAATTGGTACAATTTGGGCTTGGGTGAACTGATTTTGGAGATAGATATCGTAATTGTTAAAATAGTATTATTGTGCATATGTTTGTAACAGGCAAAACGAAGCGAGATATATACATGGTTCCTTTTGAGAATATGTATAGAATCACTTTCTGAGTCGATTTATGCATGTCCGTCCTTCCATCCGTCTTTCCATGTAAACAAAGTACAGGCCGCATTTACAATCCAAATTAAATGAAATTTAACACAGCTCATTTATTTGACCCAAGTACGAGTCCTATTGAAATTGGTAAAAATTGGTTCAGATTAAGGTATAGCTCCCATATATTTGTTCGTCCGATTTAATGTAAAGAGTATATCAAAATCCATAAATCTATCGATTTGCAAGAAATTTGGCATAGCGTCTAGAATGACGTATGTAAAGTTTCCTGGAAATCAGTTCAGATTTCGATATATCTCCCATATATATTTTCGTATGATTTAATGTAAATGGTGCACAAAACTCCTAATGTTTGTCCGATTGACACGTTGCGTTTTGATAGAATTGGTGAAGATGCAGACATAACATCCATATATATATATATATATATATATATATCGAACTGGTGTCTGATTGAAATTAATTTTTTAACCGTGCGGCATACCGAATAGCGTATATCGAGTTTGGTTAAATCGGTTTCCCTAAATGTGTCCCATTTTACGTAAACGACTCTAAATCTGCCCGAAAAAGCATGTGTATGTTCCTTTTAGGGAACATTGAGATGAAATTGTTAGGATACATATGTGCAATACCCTTCCCCACTTTGGGTAGGTGAAGCGTAACTTATAGTCGGCCTAGTCCGACTTTTGTACTTTCCTTACTGGTTTTGTATTTTGGCTTCTCATTATATAACACATCCTTGTACTACATAGTATTAATTTTGAACAAAGTTTGAGGGTTATCCCCCACATCTCTGAAATAGAAATAATTAATAGTGACCAAATAATTTTTGACACTTTTTCGAATTGGTATTAATTTGGTATTTCGTATTCTCATTTTCCGTATATTTAATGTCCTATCATTTCATGAATTTTCTTCTAGGATTAATTTAATTTTAAATGTTTTTAAAAATATCTTCATGGTGGAAGGTATAAAAAGTTCGACCGGTAATATCGTTTTTACTTGTTCCTTTCTAGTTTTTTTTTCTCAGCACCATATTTAAGAATGATTGCAATGTCTGCGAGTGGAGCGAGTGTTTCATGTAGTTCCACATCTTAGAACCTAACATTTTTTTGGACTTCACCAAAATGTGAACCGATATAATCCATCGTCTATACATCCTAGCAGTAGTAATGTATGTGAAAATATTTCAAAACTCTTCGAAGACCCACTTTGTCGATTAATATTTTGTTTCGATCTCATACACATAGATACATGATTCGTCTACCGTAGTGATATTATGAATGTCGATTGAATAGTGGACCAAAATGCAAGTGAGACTAAAATTTCTTAATTTTATCATCAGTATTGTATGTTATTAATTGTCAATATTATTTTTTTACATTGCAATTTTCAACAACTATTTTTAAAATATTGGCAATAACTCTTAGGTTTAAGAACGGTCGCAGATGTTCGCAAAATTCTGGATAGAGTACATATAAAGGCATCGATTGGTGGTATAACCATTAAATTATCGCCTGGCACTAAGTTCTGCATCTCAAATGTTTTGGAAGAAATCACATTTATGAGTTTTGTATACAATTTTTTATTATAATCTTCTTCAAATATAAATTTTATTCAGAAATATGAAATTTTGACTTTGACCTCATGCCATTTATAATCCGCTACCCACAATGATAAAAAATTTTAATGGTATGAAGCTCAAACTCCCCAAATTTGAAATATATAATGCTTTTTCCTCTCTACTTGAAATGGACATTTTGCCAAAAAAATTGGATTTCTGGCCCATTTCTATTCTATTTTCGTCGATGGTGTAATGTTCGTCTTAAATCCTGTTAAATTTCACCTAAATCCATATCCCCAAGCACTGATCAATTAAGTCATCATGACCCTCCAAAATGTTTCACAAAACGAAACGAAACTAGGATAAGCAGAGTAGCATGGTTTATGTGGTGGGGATATTACAACTGTCATGAAGTAAATTAACAAATTTACACCAAACACACATACACACATAGACACACAAGCAGATTGACTCATGCGTATACTTGTACACCAATAAAACCAACAACATGACTTTCGCGCATTTATTTAATGGCCTCTTTATGACTGAGTGTTTGGGTGTAAAGCGGGTGGTGGTCAGATTTGGGGTTTTCTTTAACACGGATGGGTGGATGGTGTCCTTAGGTTTTACGTTTCATGGTTCCATGTTGCTTTTTTGGGTTTCTTTTTTATTGAATTGTTTATGAAATGTCACTATCATCCACGAATACCAACACCATTACCATACCCAGAATGGGCTTTACTCTCTCTCTCTCTCTCCTTCTCCAAGGCAAGGTAAGTACCTTTAATGGTTTTTGTCAAAGCTTAAAAATGTTCATGTTTATTTCGATGTACTTCATTTTTTTACCTTTCACTGAGTGGTGTGTGACAGGACTCTTCTACTCACACATACACGTTCGAAAATGGGGAAAGGGAGAAATTCTCCCACCATTGACAATTTTAAAAGACAAACTTTACACTTGTTGGTTTTCAGGTGAGTGATGACGGGTGGGTGGGTGTTTGGTTGTGTGTTGTTTCTGTGTCCATGTTAATGGGTGTTATTTCTTTTTTTCGGGGGGGTTGCTAATGGCTGGGGGAACGCTTGAATTACTTTTTATGCTACCTTTGAGTGGTATGAGTTGTGGTAATTTAAGTTGTTTTTGTAGGATTTTTATGTTTGGCTTTCTGTGTGAATCTGCTGCTGTTTCGCTGTTGTGTCCTTGGCTGTTCATTCGTTCAGCAGCTGTGAAGAAAATTAAATATTCTGACACCATTAAGTGTTAAAAGTGTTGTTCACTTTTGTAAAATATTTTACGTCTAATTTTACATTATTTTTTAATAAACTCACTTGTTAATATACACAAGTCCTTATTTATGTCGACTTTTTCGTTACAGAGAGGGAGGTAATTAATTGTGAAAAAGCTGGTGGGTTTTTTGTGAATGAAAGCTATTTTAAAATTCTGAATCGTTATTTCAGACGAAACAATTTTATTTGGTTTAAATTAAAAATAAATGTGTATCTGTATTAAATGTGTATGTTAAATTTTAATATAATACTTTTTAAAAAATACCATATATATGTCTCCTCAGACCATGAATACTTTTGATATTTCGAAGAAGTTGTCAATATAGGTCAAAATTGGTATAACGACATAAAATAGATCCTCCCAATTTATTCTATTGGCTGTTATTATTTATTTTGTATTTCTAGTGTGTAGTGAACCTTCATACTATAGAAACATATCGTCAGCTAAAATAGCTAAATAGACAAGCAAAAAGGCGTAACTAACAAAAAATTTAAAATTGACTTTTTGAATGAATATTGTGAATGTCAATAAACTACATGTGTTGACAAAGTTTTACACGTCTGCAGTCAAAAAAGGAGCTTCTATTAACAAAAAGACGTAACTACAAAAGGCGGAACTAAAAAAAAACTCACGTTTTTACTTAATTGTTATGACTGCCATTAAACTAAATAACTAAATTTGTTAAAAAAAACTATAGTCTACTAGCATACACCCGCTACTTCGTTAGCGGATCTTTCCAAAGCCATGTTCAATTTTATAGTTAAAATAAACTTGTGTATCCGTATGAATTTGTAAAATATTATTTTGCACAGTGAATCATTTTTTATAATTATAGATTTCCATTAAAATTGTATTTCTGGTGTGCTGCGTGTTACAAAATCCTCATTGAAAAATATTACCGCATTTCCTCTACATAAGGATCCCGCCCATTATTCATAACTTTGCATAGTTTCTGTTATTTGTATATGTATATGAAGTTTAAAACACAATTCACAAAATCATTTGCTGTTGTATGGTTCATGGGGTGTTGGAAAATATATTTCATGTAACTGTCATAATTTCTAGTATAAATGTTTATACTATATTTAGAACTTTTTAGTCTGATATAACTAAATACACATACAAAATGCGAAAAACATTGTTTTTCATAGAAAAGGCTTTGTAAAAATCTGTGAATTCTATTTCCACCCGTTCCGCAGTATACAATGTGTTGTACTTTTAGAAATTGTTTCTGGAAAATATTTATGGATAAATATTTATCGTCATAGTTCCAGATAATTATTTAATAACAGGTGGCTATCTTTATCCGGTCTATCGTACCCAATATTTAGAACTTGTTGATACATTTAAGTACAATTTACCAACATTTTGACGTATTCTATTTTGTTTATAATGGACAAAGCAAAATACCGAATTTCATAATTATACTTTTTGCCGTTCCCATACATTTGTGTTTTTGTACCGACGTACGAATTCCCAACAAACTCAGCCTTATCACACGCCTATGTACTAACACTAACCTACATGCAAAATATTAAGATTCGTTTGGGCGTTGATGATCAGTCAGTCACTTACAACGAAATTATATATAGGATCTTATATTAGGCAATGCCAGTTTTTATCCTATTAACTTGTTGATGGCGCTGGGAGTAATTATACTTTTATTTTAGAAGCCACATACACGAATTCCAAACTCTTCCACTTCTGATCGCTCATGTAAATTTTTTAGTAGTTTCCAGGCCTTTTAGAACCCTTTGCGTACAAACTTTCCCCACTCTTAGTACAAATATTTAGTATATTTCTATTTCTACAGAATTTATTACTTATTTCCAAAAATGTATATGCATATCATTATATGTGAAATAACTAAGCAACATACTATATTTCTGATTTCATTCTATACCGTTTCAGTTGTCATTTAATATTTAGTACAATTTTAGTACATAATTAAAAAATTAAGCATAGCGAAGTATTTCTAAATCAACGTACCACGTTTCAGATTTCTATTTTAACGGTTCCATTGTAATTTTTATTTAGTACTTTTTATTGCCACTTTAGTACTAATTTGTAATAATTATAGGTTTCATAACTTTTTAGTACATTTTAGTACTAATTTCCAAAAAATATTTTTGCCCATCGTTATATTTGTAATAGCTTAAGTTAAATACCATGTTTCAAATATATACCCGTACCCGTGCCTCTTCCTTTGTAATATAATATTTAGTACTTATTAGTACCTCAAGTACTAATTTCCGAAATTTCTTCACACATTACCCTTCGCCTATCATTGACAAAGCTGCATACCAAATTTCAGACTTCTACTTCCAAAAGTTCCGATGAAATATAGTTTTAGTACTTTTCAGTACCATTTTAGTACTAATTTCCAAAAGATATTTTTGCACAACATTCTATTTGTAATAGCTTAAGCTACATATCAATTTTCAGATAAGTATCTCTACTGGTTCCAGATCTTCAATCTCTATCTTCAATATTGTGAGCTTTATCGTGATTTCAACACACAGACGGACATTGCTAAATCGACATAGATTTTTTTCTGACCAAGAATATATGGGAAATTACAAAAATCGTTTAAATTCCTTGAAACTGAGGCTTGCAAGGTTATAACTCGCGAAATATGAACATATTGCATAAAATTTAAATTCATTTCTATAAAATGAAGTGTTCTTGTCAAAATCTTAAAATATTGGTAATAAATAATAAGTTTGGTGGAAGCTGTGTGTTGAAGCCAACGAGTTTTTTTGCGTTCGTTCCTGATTTGTGGCTAAACTACACAACGCACGCACATGTGATCAGTGACTGAGTTGCAGAATACCCCATGGACTATATGGTTCTAATGTATGATTTTTCGATATAATCACTGCATCCACCCAAAATGGATGCTGACATTTTGAAGCCGGATTTTCGGTGTTTATTGAATTTTTCTTATAATTAGGATGCGCATACAGATAATGGACTAAACTAATTATAGGATTGTAGAACTACTGATTTTGTTTCGTTTAGTGTATATCTCATGAATGTGCTCGCCGTAGCTTCTTTGCAATTGGGTTCCAAAGACAAAAATTTGGTGCGTAAATTTTTATTAAAAACCTATTTTTTGATTCCTAATTTAAGAAGGTCCATTCAAATTCCATGGAACCCCGCGTGAATTTAGTTTTTGTACGTGCCGGATCTAATCTAAAACGGCGGATATAGGTACCTTGAATGTGGGAAAAACTGCAAAAACTTATTTTGACAAATTCGCGTATATAATCGCGTTTTTCTTCGAATTGATTTCACATACATCCATTCTTGTGTTATCATATTCGGGAATCTGTGTGAAAATAGGTCAAAAATATATCGATACGCGAATAATATGGGTATTTCATCCAAAATCGATTGTGGAGGCACATCCGCGGTTCTTAACCGATCCTTTTAAAATAGGTGTCTTTTTGTGTATTTTTATAGGAGATTACTGAAATCAGATGCGCATAAAAACAGTATGCACGTTGCGCCATTTTTAGTCATTTTTACGGCTTTTGCATAGTAAAGTGCATCGAGCGGCACACTTTGGCCGCTAAATGAAACCTCGAAAAATTCATAAATATTGGAAGAGATTAATTTGGTTTATACGAAAACCGCATGCGCATCAACTGATTTGAGCCAATACACGAATTACATGCTTTTCAATATTGATCATTTTTATTAATTGTAAGTGCAATATATTTAGTCACTTTTAACGACGAAACTCTTATTAGATGAATTTACCGATATTTAACAACAATTTAAAAGAATTTGCAGAAGAAAGCGTCGTATATTTTAGATTAAGGCAAAACCATATCCTCTTAACCAGGGATGCAAAAGTTGGTACAATTGTACTAATTTTAGCACTATTTGGAAGTCAAAAATACAATAGCACCCAATGACATATTTAGCACTATTTCTAAATTTTATAAAATTTTTCTCATGTTCATATTGTTTTTAAATACTCAACAACTCGATGGCTTTCACGTCAAGAAGTTATTGAAACAATTTTAGCGCAGTGGGAATCACTTCAATATTATTTTACAATCAATGATTTCGAAGCTGATTCCCAAAATTTAAATCTCAATTCTATTATTTCAGAATTTTCAAACTTTTTTTATACCCTTTACCACACTGTGGTACAGGGTATTATGTCTTCGTGCATATGTTTGTAACAGGCAAAAGGAAACGAGATAGACCCATAGTTCCTTTTGAGAATATGCATAGAATAACTTTATGAGTCGATTTATGCATGTCCGTCAGTACGTCTGTTGGTGTTAAATTTTAAACATACAATTCGGATTATAAATGCGACCTGTACGCATTTATAATCCGGAATAGAGTGATGTCTGCCAAGTTTCGTGAAAATAGGTACAGATTTCGATATAGCTCCCATATATATTTTCGTCAGATTTTATGTTAATTGTGCACCAAAGTCCCTAATTTCTTTCGATTTGCACGAATTGGAAATTAATTCGTGAAAGTCGGTTTAGATATAGATATATGTCCCATATATTTTTTCGTATTATTTTACGTACATGATTCACCGAAGAGCTTACGTTTGTTCCGTATACACGATATAAAATTGTGGACGGCGCTTTGTGTTGCAGCATACCAAATATGTATACATAATTTTGCTAGATTTAATGCAAATGGTACACCAAAGAATCCAAGTCTCCCGATTGAATGGTATGTCTATGGGGTTTTGTAATAGGTTCAAATATCTATTTAAATCATACATTTAATTTCGCCTGATTCCATTTCTAAGGTCCTCTAAAGATGATATGTCTGTTTTATCTACAGGATATTGTATATATTAGCGCCTCTTGTATGCACCCATAGTGGTGAAGGGTCGGTCTTACAATATGTACAAAAATTTTAAATAATATCAAATTAGAAATGCAGTCTGAGGATGCCAGAATGCATGTAGAAATTATTAAGTCTTTTAAAAACGACAATATATGCACTTGTTGGTCAAAGGTGGCTGAAGTCAAAAATTAACTAAACAAAGATATGTTTCGTTATATATCAAAAATTTTTAGAGGGTTATTATATATTCCACAATGATCTACAAATATGAAATAGGTATTTTCATATCAAAATATAATTAAAACCAAAGAAAGGAACACACCACATGGTTCGACTGCTCCAATCTTATCCAATCAAAGAATTTATTGAAGTCGTGCTGCTAACGTTACATTAGAATATGTTGCAAAAAAGTTATACTTAATTGATCATTTTATTTCGATTTAAAACCGAATAAAACAATTTTTATATATAAGACTTATAAGTACGTAGAACAAATGAATTAGTATGAACCTTTTTGTATAAGTGTTCATCTTATCTATGTAAATATAAAAATGAATTCTTTATGTATGTTTTTATTAATTGTAATAACAGTAAAATTTTTATTAAAAAATATATAAAAAGTACAATCGGACTGAAAAAAATACACTTTTTATTGAAAGCCAGTACAATTTGAATAATTTAATTTCGCATCCCTGCTCTTAACCATACAAAAAAATCGAAAATTAAAAAAAAAAAAATTGTTTGAATTCAAAAATTAATTTATTTTATTTTCCGATATCTTCATGCTTCTATTTATTTTCCGGACCATTATACCGTATTTCAATGTGATTTGACTAGTATGCAAAGAAAACAATGGTGTTTAACCATTTGTGAAGAAATTCGCGAATTACAATGAATTCATTTAATTTATATTTGAAATACAAGATTTAAAACCGCTATAACTATTGTGCGCAGCATCCGAATTTGTGAACGTGAACAGATTTAAAATCAGCATATTTTTCTTAACCTATGTACCAAAAATCATAAATGTGCC
Organism: Musca vetustissima; assembly: GCF_032173495.1. Taxonomy (NCBI): domain Eukaryota; kingdom Metazoa; phylum Arthropoda; class Insecta; order Diptera; family Muscidae; genus Musca; species Musca vetustissima. The sequence continues at coordinate 10,940 of NW_026874726.1, forward strand.
TGCAAAAAATTTTTCAATTTTTTTTAATGGAATTTTAAAAGAATTTTGTAATTTCCCATATACTTAATGGGGTCTCAGTAAATATTTCGAGGTTTTGCATGAACCTTATGGATTGGATTGTGCGATGAGTTTTTATACCCCCAGTCTTATGGCTAATGGTATGGGTATATAGGGGAGAGGGGGGCACCTTTGAACACTTTTTGCTTTCAAGCCTTATAAAATTTTTTATTTTATAATTTTTGGTTTCTTATAAATTTTAACTAATAGGTACATATGTAACCTTTAAAATGAATATACATATGACATACTATAAGCTTGATGTACATATTTTATTTCTGTTTTAATGAACGAACTCAAAGTGTTCAAAACTGCCCCCCCAGGGGGGCACCTTTGAACAGGAGTTGACATTTTTGAACGACATGGTTTTTTACAGTTTTTATGTTCAAATATGTATGTATTTTATTCATACATATCAGAAATGCATGAATTCATTAAAAAATATATAAAAAATGTTCAAAATTTAAAAAAATAGATCAAAATTTATTAAAACATAAAATGACTTAAAAACAAAAATTAATATGGTGAAAAATGCAGTTAATTTCGTAATCTTATTAGCCCATTTGAAATTTTGAGAAATCGAAGCCAAACTTTAAAAACTTCGTTTTTTACTCGAGTTTAATATGCATGTTCAAAGGTGCCCCACCCATGGCATTTTACGGAAATTTATAATAACTTTTTTTGTAAAAAATATATATGAAAGAAATTACATTAGTTATGTTTGAAATTATTGTTGGAATGCAAAAAATTCGTTTGATGAAAGAAAACTGTCACAGAATTCTTCCTGCGCCCTTACAACCAAATGAATAAAAGTTTACAATTACACTGAGAAAACATGGTCACCCATGCACAATTTTTCGACAACTGAAAAAGCAAGCCAAAGTGGTTTACGCATATAGAGATCAAGATTGTCATATACAAAAATGTGGTTGCGGGTCGGAAAAATATTAAACCAAGATTTTATGGGCGCTGTTCAAAGGTGCCCCACGTTCAAAGGTGCCCCCCTCTCCCCTACACTTTGGTACGGCATAAATGTTGTTGGCGCGAGAATCGGCAGAGGCCGAGTTTGTCCCTTTGAGAGCACTCCAAAGATGTTTGTTTAATGTTTAAATAGTTTATTGTGAATTCAGGTTCTATTTGTTTACATGATTTTAATAAAAATGAAACTTAAATATAAAATGATGGAATGATTGTTGATTCGGATGACCGTTAAATTTGAATTATATGGGTGTGGTTATATGGCGATGATTCGACGGGAATGCGGAGGGGATCCGGAGGCGGAGGCTTCAAAATTGTATGAACACTCGGCTTCTATTCTCACGAATTTTGAATGATGAAATAATCTGATGTTTAAATGTCAGAGTTGATTAAGTGTTTCCATCGGCGGTGAACGGCGGCAACAAATGTGCCTCATCGAATATTGGTTTTAGATCACAGTTTCTTTGGACCGTTCAGACATTTTGTAGTCGATTTACAAATGTCCGTCAGTTTGGCCGGCTGGTGCGCCCTATAAATCTTGAAAGGAGCTACCGATTTCATCCAAACTTTGCAAGTTCGTTCGCTTCCCAACAAAATGATCAAAATTCATCAAAAAAATAAATAAATAATAATAATTATACCCTACACAACTATGTTGTCAGGGCATTATAAATTTGTGCAGCCACAAGAGTTTTTAACGCCGAGTCGATCTGGACCTGTGTGTCCGCCCGTCTGTCCATTATAATTTGGTATCACAATACAGGCAACAGTTATGGCCCAATTTTCACGAAATTTTGTATATAGGATGGGTTCTGGCCAATGAAAACCTCTATTGTTTTTGGTAAAGATCGGTTATTATTAAGAGGATAAAATGGACCAAAAACTTTATTTTTTGTCTGATTTTCTGGGTGCTCCAGAGGCCATAATTGTGGCCCAAAAATCGAATTTTTACATGGAGAAGGGGATCGGGCCAAAGAATAAGCATGCCTGTTTTGATACAGATCGGTCAATATTTAGCGGGTCGAATGGACGCAGACTTTTGTGTGAAAAATTACAAGATGTTGTATTCTCGAGCGTATATATTCACCCCTGAAGAACATAGACTCGAGAAGTTGATAGCATATCCAAGAGGAGTGGTTGACCTTTAAATTGATACCAATTACATTGTCGTATGTACTCGGATGTGGGAGTTACACAAAACATATTTACAGGTGCTAACATATTCATATATTATTTAGTAACCCATTACCAAACTAGAGAGCAAAAATATAGCACTGATCGCTTTGAAATTTTCCATGACGATCAGATAATAATTTTGGGATGAATTGGACCGGAAACTTATTTTTTTGTGTTTTTCGAGTCGATCTATACCCGAACATCACAACACAACCCACAGTGAAGGGAATCTGCACTGAATTTTAGTAAAATTTGTTGGCCTCTAGTCGGTCAAGAGGATGCAAATGTCGCGAAATATTGCCCAAGCTCAGAATATAGAACCACAGATAGTTAGATTTTCGTGGAAGTTGTGTAGGGTATCATATGGTCGGCCCGGCCGACTATACTGCTCCGCTTACTGGTTTTATAATATTATGCGATCGGACCATCCGATTTGAACCAACCTTTGTACAACCTATTTTATTTATCAAGTCCCAATCTAGTCCGAAGATGGAACCACCCGCAGAAATGGTCCAAATTTTCAATACTTACAAATGCAATATCAGGCGAATAAAATTTTCCAAGATCAACACCAGACTACGCACATGTTTCAAGTTCTCCTTTTTATACCCTTCACCACACTGTGGTACAGGGTATTATGTCTTTGTGCATAAGTTTGTAACAGGCAAAAGGAAACGATATAGACACATGGTTCCTTTTGAGAATATGCATAGAATCACTTTCTAAGTTGATTTATGCATGTCCGTCCGTCTGTCTGTCTGTCTGTCCATGTTAAATTGTAAACAAAGTACAGGTCGCATTTATGATCCGAATTAGATGAAATTTGGCATTTGGATTCGGCCCATGGACGAACCCTATTGAAATTGGGAAAAATCGGTTCAGATTTAGATATAGCTCTCATATATATTTAACCGATTTCATGTAAACGGTCCATATATATCTTTCAATTTGCACGAAATTTGGTACAACCTAATCATTTAGGTCTAGAATGATTTATGGTAAATGGTGCACCAAAGTCCCTATTTATCTTTCGATTTGCACGAAATTTGGCATAACGTACTGAATTGAGCCAAGAATGATGTCTGCCAAGTTTCGTGGAAATCGGTCCTGATTTAGATATAGCTCCCATATATAGTTTCGACCGATTTCATATAAATGGTGCACCAAAGTCCCTATATATCCTTTAATTTGCACGGCATAACGTACTGAATTGAGCCTAGAGTGATGTCTGCCAAGTTTCTAGAAAATCGGTCCAGATTTCTATATAGCTCCCATATATAGTTTCGTCCGATTTTATGTAAATGGTACACCAAAGTCGCTATATATCTTTCGATTTGCACGAAATTTGGCATGACGTACTGAATTGAGCCTAGAGTGATGTCTGCCTTGTTTCGTGAAAATCGGTCCAGATTTAGATATAGCTCCCTTTTATTATAGATTGATTTTAAGTAATTGACGCACCAAGGCACCAATAGGCCGATAGGAACAAAACGTTCTGAAATTAGTATAACCTAACATGTGACAAGTTTGTTTGAAATCGCTTAATATTTGGATAGAGCTTCCATATATATTTTCGCCAGATTTCAAGTAAATTGGACATCAAACTCCTCATGTTAGTCAGATTGACATCAAATTTTCCACAACTTACAAAATTGAGCATAGAATTACGTAGTTGCGTTTTCTAGAAGTACAGAAATAGCCCCGATTTACATACTTTATGGATAGATCTAGGTAGATTCTCTTTTAAATAAATATAACACATTTTATTTCATAAAATTTCATGTTAATAGTCCTCTTTAATATACCCATAGTGGTGAAGGGTATCCTATAGTCGGCCCCGTCCGACTTTACTACTTTCCTTACTGGTTATTATTTTATATGACATATTTTGTTTCAATATGTTTCTGCCACTTGTCTTCATCTAAATATTGTGCATTTGTCTTTCTTAATGACAAATATTATCTCGTTACTTCAATACAAGTTTTACATATTTACAGGATCGTTTACCCTCAATTAACTAGCGTAAGTAATTATACAGAAGGAACCCAGAAATGGAACTTTATACACATTAAAAATTACGTTTTTCAAGTATTTTTACAGCAATTCGTTAATTTTTATGATACAGCAAAAAATGATACTTGATAATGTCGTTGGGTTTGTTTCCAAATATAAAATTCTCTCCCTTAGATCGTCAACTATTATATGAGATGAAGGGATAATATTGTTGGAATGATAGAATTTATATTTGTGGTAATAGGACTCATATCGTAGAATGGATTAATATCAGAGAATGTCAGATAGTTTTGGCGATGAGAATGTCTTGGTGTTCTTGTTTGAGCATTTTTTATTTCCACAATAAATTGTAACTCCAAATGTATCATCTTTTTATTAAAATATGTATCACTTCAACTTTTCTCATATTTCCATCATTTCAATTATGTTCACCCTATTTCATATAGAGATACATCTGAATATGTTGTGAAGAAATACAAAAATATTCACATTATTTTTTTACATTGTTTGTCATAATGTTACATTTTATTGACCCGACCAGAGCAGGTGTAATTTAATTATCTTCGTTTTGTGTGGCAGTTATTATGGCTGCGGCTGCTGCTTTTTTTTCGGTTTCTCCACATGTCACACACTATTACATAGCTACAATACAAATGCCATATTAAATCAGCCCCTAAAAATCATAGTCCTTCTAAAAAAATAAGCAAACGAATTATTCCATTAAAACGTGGTAGGATCAAATGGCTGAATGGTTGTGGTCTTTATCGTTGTTCCTTCTATCTGCTACATTTATTTTGTTTTGGTATTTGTTTGACCTTTTTCTGTTTAGGTCTCACACGATTCGTTGCGCATTTGTACGTGTTATATGTTTGTAGTAAATGCGCGCGCATTTATTACTCTTAAATTATGCCTATGTATATCCTGTACCTGTCCAATTTGTGGCCAACACATGATTGTTGATTGTTTGTGTGTCGGTCAAGTCAGTCATCGTAAACAATTTAAATGACACATAAAATTACAACAGAGGCATTGTAATGTTTTTACAAGTTACCATCAATATATATATTTAGTATATTTAGGATAGTCCCTTTATGGATAACAACCAAACGGCGTTTCATAAGTAGAATGAGAGGTCGCATCTAAGGTTTACACTTCTCCATTTTGGGTACATACAAGAGATACTCCTATATAAATAGATGCAGGAAACAATTTAAGACAACATACACATCTTGACCAACCCGCCCCCCCCCCCCCCCCCCCCCCCCCCCCCCCCCCCCCCCCCCCCCCCCCCCCCCCCCCCCCCCCCCCCCCCCCCCCCCCCCCCCCCCCCCCCCCCCCCCACCAACAACAACAATTTATTTATTTATG
>NW_026874727.1:0-16799 GCF_032173495.1 Musca vetustissima
TTTATATAATGGTGCACGAAATTGAATTGAGTTTAGAATGTTGTTTGTTATATTTCTTTCAACTTGGTTCGGACTTGAATATATCTCCCATACATATTTTTGTTATCGGTTGACGTCCGTGAAGTTTTGTTAAAATCGTTTTGTATATATATCTCCCATATATTTTTCATCCCATTTTATAATAATGGTGGACCAAACCCACACTGTTTAGACTCTTCACCACACATGCAAAAGAAAACGAGATAGACTCATGGTTCCTTTTGAGAATATGTATAGAATCACTTTCTGAGTTGATTTATGCATGTCCGTCCGTCTGGCCAAGTTAAATTTTAATTCCAAGTTAAATAATTCAGATTTAGTTATAGCACCCATATATATTTTCTTCCGATTTTAGGTAAATTGACACAAAATGTTGCAAAAAGTGTCAAATTGAAACTGGAATGACGTTATTGCGTTCATTCGAGGGAACATTGACATGAAATTGTTAGGATACCCAAAGTCGTGAAGGGTTTCATATAGTCGACCCAGCGCGACTTTGCTACTTTCCTTACTCGTTTTTCGTTTGAGACGCAATTTTGCATAGCGTATTGTCTAGAATGAATAGAGTTTTGTTGAAATCGATTCAGATTCATAACTTATGCAAATGGTGCACCTAAAATATTGGTAAAAATATTAATAATAAAGAAAAAGAAGTGGAACCTTTATATCAAAAATTGGACATACATATACACCGCACAATTTTTAATGCAGGTCAGCATTCTAAAATCCTTTATGGAAGATTTTCTACTCAAAGAGAATACTAAAATTAATATTTCAACTAATTTGTTTTAAGCACCTGTCAATGCTGCCTAAAATACCAAAATGTTAGATGTAGCGTTTTATTGGGGATTCCCTAAAAACCAATATTAATCATGTTCTGGTAGGAATATTTGACACTCCATAAGAAAAAACGTCCAAATCACCGTCCTCTAGGGGTTGCCATTATATAAGAGCTACCCGGAAATATGGCCCGATGTTGATACATTTTGGTAGTGCCATTTTCTACTCAATGAGAATCCAAAATATCAAATTACACTCGAATTAATTGAAACACGTGTTCAAACTCCCCATAATAGCGATCTTCAGGGTGTAGCATTATATGGGAGGTTCCCTAAAAGGTTGATGAATCTTGATGTTTTTTGGTAGGAAGATTTAATGGCACACCACAACCCAAAATAACAAATTACAACATGTGAGTTAGAAACATGTGCCCAAAGTCATGAGAATACCGATTAAGGGGGTATCCGTTATATGGGGGCTACCCCGAAACATAAGTCAATATTAACAATTTTTCGTAGGCAGATCTGATAGCCAAGCTGAATCCAAAATACTAATTTACAGCTGATTCTGTCGAAAACAAGTCTAAAACCCAAAATATCAAATAAAGGCGGGTACCTTTATAAGGGTGCTAACCTAAAAAGTGGCCCAATATTGAACATTTTCGGTAGGAAGAGTTGAAACAAACGTAACAAATTACAGCCAATTCGGTTGTAATCTCAACCATCCTAAATATTACATCCTAAATAAATATTAAACCTCTGCCCCAAATATTGCTATCTCTATCATCAATGCTGCCTAAAATACCAAAATGTTAGATGTAGCGTTTTATTGGGGATTCCCTAAAAACCAATATTAATCATGTTCTGGTAGGAATATTTGACACTCCATAAAAAAAAACGTCCAAATCACCGTCCTCTAGGGGTTGCCATTATATAAGAGCTACCCGGAAATATGGCCCGATGTTGATACATTTTGGTAGTGCCATTTTCTACTCAATGAGAATCCAAAATATCAAATTACACTCGAATTAATTGAAACACGTGTTCAAACTCCCCATAATAGCGATCTTCAGGGTGTAGCATTATATGGGAGGTTCCCTAAAAGGTGGATGAATCTTGATGTTTTTTGGTAGGAAGATTTAATGGCACACCACAACCCAAAATAACAAATTACAACATGTGAGTTAGAAACATGTGCCCAAAGTCATGAGAATACCGATTAAGGGGGTATCCGTTATATGGGGGCTACCCCGAAACATAAGTCAATATTAACAATTTTTCGTAGGCAGATCTGATAGCCAAGCTGAATCCAAAATACTAATTTACAGCTGATTCTGTCGAAAACAAGTCTAAAACCCAAAATATCAAATAAAGGCGGGTACCTTTATAAGGGTGCTAACCTAAAAAGTGGCCCAATATTGAACATTTTCGGTAGGAAGAGTTGAAACAAACGAAACAATTACAGCCAATTCGGTTGTAATCTCAACCATCCTAAATATTACATCCTAAATAAATATTAAACCTCTGCCCCAAATATTCCTATCTCTATCGTGATTTCAAAGCCCTTTGCATTCTTATCCTTGCGAATACAATCGTGATTTCAACACCAATGAGGCATCTTGTGCCTCATTGTTGTGCAGAATAAGATATTTCTGCCATCACTTGATTTATTTTTTGGGTATTTTATGAATATATGAAATCTGAGTTATCCGTACAATGTCAACGCCCCGACTGTGTTCACTCTGAAAGGCGGAAACAACTACATGGATGATTATTCTCTGCCACCGTGGCACAACACTTTTACGCATTGTGAAATCCATTAGTCATTTGAAAACATCTAAAACATTTGTATCTTTCATTTTATGATTTTCGTTGAGGCATTGCCCTTGGTGTTTACATGAGTATGTCTAATGTGTACTTTGTCTCCTTTCGTGTTGGCATAAACACCGTGTTTGGGATCTGTAATGTCGTGGTAAAATTTCAGCAATAAATCTCATACAAAATTTGTATATCATATACATCTATGTTGTGAGGATATTATAAATTCGTGATCAGAACACAAATACAATTTTTTACGACTATAAACAGAACATAAATTCAATAGGGGTATAATAAAGGTCGAGGAGATGGTCAAAAAGCATGTCTAGTTCGCTAACATGTGTGGGTTTTGCTCGATGTTATCGTCGATTACAATGGCATGGTGCACCATAAATTCTTGCCTATATATTAGAGTCTAAACGCAACCGGAGAGTCACGAGTCAGCGTCATACTTTTTCGCCGGCGTGAAAACCAAACGAAAGAGTTGGCGTTAGCGGCACAAAATGTCAATTATTTGTTTTCATTTTCTGACAGAAAATTTTACGTTGTGCAAACCAAAATGAATTTATTATTTAATAAACAATAATGTCAAGGAACTTGGATAAAATTATTGAAAACCTTATTTTTCTTCCATTTTATTATTAAAACGTCCACAATCTTTGAAAATATTTGTTTTTTTAACAGCACTGCCATATGTTTTGATATAAATTCTCATTGAAATTTGGTAGCACTGTTGATTTTTACCTAAAATATGGCAACTCAATTGAGAGCAAGAGAGCAAATTTGAGTATGACGCTGAGCAAAAATGAATAAAATCTATTCTAGCGTCAAGCCGCTAGTCGCGAACGTCAGCCGTCGCGATTTCCCGTTGCCAATAAGAAACACACGGCAAACGACTGTCGCTGACTCTAGACTCTATGGTTGCGTTTAGACTCTTATGCGCTATTTGTACTTATAATTTCGTCAAAAGCGCCACAACAACGATATTCACCACACTTGGCTGGTGAAAGCTTTTCGCTACATTTGAGGATATACAAGTATTATATAATCGGAACAGGAGCCTTTGGCTACACAAAAAGCGGGTTTCCGAAGTTCTAAGAGTAAACCGGACATACGTACAAAATTGAAATAACGCATATGTGTTGATCAGACCTCGTATTTCTGTCAGACAGATGCATTGACTTGTAATAATTCCAAGGCCGTTCAATTCATAGCAAGGAAAATAAAAAACCAGTAATGGAAGTAGTAAAGTCGGATGGGTCCGACTATATCATACCCTTTACCACTTTGGCTATATTCAAGTGATGCATCCAAACAGACCTCGCATTTTTGAAGGACCATTGACATGGAATTGGACTAAATTATATATGAGATCTGTGTCTATATGTGAATCGACTTATCCCTTCTGAAAATTACAGGGTAAATTTGTTTTTCCATTTATAACTCATTGCTAATTTTTTAATATTCCATTTTCAAAAAATCAGCTTTTTTGTTTTTGTGGCACATCAATGATTTTTGGTACACATATAGAGAAAAATGTTCTGACTCCGAAACCGTTCGCGATCAAATTTTTGGTTGATGCGCGCAAAAGTTATTGAGGTTTTAATTTTGGGCATAAGAAAAAAATATATATATCTTCCTCCGTAAAATAAGAATATGAATATATTATAATAATCGCGAAAAAGTTGCACATCTTCGCGAAATATGAGAAAAATAATAAAAATATAAGAGATTACGTCAATATTTATATACATTTTAAATTGCGTCTAAATCGCGTAATTATCAAAATCATTTGATGCGCATGCGGTTTCAAGGAAGTACTGAAGTTTATCTTCCAAACCATGTATATTTTGCGAAATTTCATTTGACGGCTAAGATGTGCCACATGTTGCTTTGAACTACCCAAAAACTTGTATAACGCGAATAACTTACGAAAACTCTATATGCCATTAACGCGCAACCGATTTCGTTGTGCACCTTAAAAAAATACATCGATCTATACCGATTTTAATGTGGTCCATTAAGAACCATGGATGTGCCAGCTCACACTATTTTTGAGATAAATTGGGTACATCTCTCTTTCGGCTGAAGTTTTTCAAGTTTTCTTTTCGAAAAAGATCAAAATCCGTATAAGGTCATTTATTGAAGCGGAAATGATTCACGGAAAAGGCAAATAAATCCCCGATATTTTCAAAAACATTTTTTGCCAAATTTCGTGTTTTTGGAAGGCCATTTCCCGCCGTTCTAGTAGATGGATTTTCACGAAGAAGATTTTATATAATCCGAAACGTTAAAAACCTTATTGATCGCGGGTATCCATATCATTCAGTTGACAGATCTAAAAATTTGGCCCGAAAAATAGGTTTTTTTAGAAATTTGATCGCACAAAATGTTCACCATCGTATGAATATTACTTTGAAGCTGTGCATCCTACATACACAAAATACATATCAAATTACGCAGATTCGCGACTACAATAATCTTATAATAGATTTTTAGAAATTCCTGTTAGCGTATTATTTAAAAAATTTAAAAAAAAAACACTCAAAATCGAGCTTCAAAATGTCAGCATCATTTAAAGGTAGATGCAGTTAAAATTTTGAAAAATGATACATAAGGGACGTAGTCCCCATTTTGATGGCTTCTAGTTTTACTTTGACACGAAGACCGTGCAATGAGTTGCTTAGCCACAAATCGATAGAGAACATAAAAAAACTGATTCGCCTCAACCTGTTTTTACACATTTTTTACATTAAAGTAGACACAGCTTCCACTAAAATAAAGTTTGGAGGTCAATATCATGAACAGTTTGCAACGACAGACCAATTAACCCAAAACTATTCACTTTTTTCATATACTTAAGTAATTCCCGAGTTATAAAGGGGTGAACCTCCGCTTCAGCTATGTTAAAAAATTGGCAATATTGCCCATATATTTTTGATTAGAGTAAAATTCTATGACGATTTAAGCATGTCCCTTTGTCTGTTATAATCACTTTAGCCTCTAAACGAATTGAGATAGATCACCAAAATTTTGCATGGGGTTGTCATTTGTCTGTAGGCAGGTCTAATTCGAAGACGTGCTATATCGGTCCACGTTTAGACACATCCCAATTGTCGGTATTTTTGGGTTCTTGAGCGCGCTTTTCAATTGAAATATTAGGTACATCATTTCACACACATGTCTTTAGTAACCTATGCCCAATTTCATTTTTTTGCGCAGATTTATAGTAGTTTTTAATCTAATCTAATTCTGAACCGATTTCAATGAATCTTCGTACAAGTTAAGCTATCCTAAGTTCAGTACGTTGTGCAAAAATTTGTGCCAATCTGCTTAAGTTTGACTCTTTGGTGTGCCATTTACAAAAAATCGGACGCAAACATTAGGCTACCCTAACTTCAGTACATTGTGTTTTAAATTTGACTCTTTTGTGCACCATTTGCTACAAATCGGACGAATATATATGTAAACTATATCTAAATTTTCACAAATTTCAATATGGATCGTCCTTGGGGCAAATAAATGCCACATTTCATCTCATTCGGATAATAAATGCTTACAATTTATGGATAAATACGAGCACGCATACATCGACTATGCATATTTTCAAAAGGAACCATTGGTCTATCTCGTTTCCTTTTGCCTGTTACAAACATATGCACAAAGACATAATACCCTGTACCACAGTGTGATAAAGGGTATAGAGTGCTATATATTTAGATCTGAACTTATATTCGGTAATTTCAATAGGATTCGTTCTTGGGCGAAATACTTTGTTTACGAAATCCAGTAACATATTGACGGACGGATATGCTTAAATGGCCTACATTTTCCCCCAAGTATATCCTCAAAAAGAAAAAAAAGCATCTACCTTCGTAATATCCTATATCGTAGAATGGTAATAGGAATAAATATTTTGTCTAATCCTCAATTCTAAATACTGTAATCCTCTATTTATTCCCATTTTGATCATTTGTCTTTCTGACTGTAGGTGGATGTAGATTACATGTAGTCGTCTGTATCTGACGATGGCTGAGGTTAAAATAAACACCTGTGTTCATTTTTGTATTTGTGTTTACTATTGTTGTAGCGATTTTATTCTGAAGAAACATAGTTACCGACGACACCACAGAACACAACACAACACCCATGACCTGACGTGACTTTACTAACCACGTACGACGCTTAGCCGCATTGTCACATTCTGCATTTTCCTCAAGGAAATATGACTTAATTTTTTGTTGTTGTTCTTGGTTTTTGTGTTTCCGCTTGCCAAACTGAAAACAAATATTTTCGTAACAAATGTGGTATTCCTCCATTTACATGACCCGGCATTGTTAGTGTAGATTAAGTGTGTATAGTATAGTTAGAATATTTTACGTACCTACTTGAGTGTGATTGGAACATTTGGTTTTGTAAAAATTGTTTTAAAAACTGACGATAAAGTTTTACATATTCTAGTTAGGATAAACGCGGGTGAAATTAGCACTAATATTTTTGAATAGCATAAATATTAGCGATGTTGAGTTTTTAATATAATTAAAAAACAAGTGAAAAAGGCCGGACTTTTTATACCCTCCACCATAGGTATACTGACAGTTTTTTGAAATGTCCCCAAGGGGATTCAAGTGACATAACAAAAAGAAGACATATGCAGACTACATGTATGTTTCATAAACCACAGGGTTCCAACAAATAACTCGAATATAAAATTCCATTGAAAAATGTATCCTAAAACCACAAAATATTGAAAAACAAAACGAAAATTTTAATAATGAAATATTTTCTTCAAATTATGGCAATACTTGATTTATAACATTTTATTTTAAATAAAATAACATATTTAATATGATCGCTCATAAAAGTATATACAAATTTAAAGCAATATTCTTTATTATAGATATAAAGATTAATTTTAATGAATATATTATATTATTCGTATTTTAACTGTACGTACATGCAAAATAATGTGTGTTAAGTTTCCTGAAAATCGGTCCAGGTTTAGATATAGCTCCGATATTTTCGTTCGACTTAATGCAAATGGTGTACCAAAGTCCCTATACATCGTCCGATTTGCACGAAAATTGGCATAGCGTAATGAATTAGGGCTAGTTTCCTGAAAATCGGTCCCGATTTAGATAAAGCTCCCATATATATTTTCGTACGATTTAATGTAAATGGTGTACCAAAGTCCCTATATATCTGTCGATTTGAACGAAATTTGGTACAGCGTACTGAATTTGTTCTAGAATGATGTGTATATTGCTCACATATATATTTTCGTCCGATTTAATGTAAATGGTGTATCAAAGTGCCTATATAAATTTCGATTTGCACGAAATTTGGCAGAGCGTAATGATTTAGATTTAGATATAGCTCCCATATATATTTTACTCCGATTTAATGTAAATTGTGCACCAAAGTCAATATATATCTTTCGATTTGCACGGCATAGCGTAATGAATTAGGTCTAGAATGATGTGTGTTAAGTGTCGTGAAAATCGGTTCAGATTTAGATATAGCTCCTATATATCTTTTCTTCCGATTTTATGTAAATTGTGCACTAAAGACCCAAAGTTTGTCCGATTGTCACACAATTTTGTACAATGAACTGTAGTTAATATAAGTTAATATCTGGCAAGTCTCATTGAAATCGGTTAACATTATATATATATATATCTACAGCAACTCTATATCGGACAAAATGAAAAATTTAGTATAGGTTGCAGAATGACATGTTTATGAATCCATTTTCGTGTTTATGGTCCTTCAACGTCTCTTAGGATTCATCTGTTGAATATACCCAAAGTGGTGAAGGGTATCATATAGTAGGCCCCGTCCGACTTTACTACTTTCCTTACTGGTTTTTAGTTTGGAGATTTGGTATTTAATTACAAACCAATATGCCAAAATACAGGGTGGAAAAAACGAAACGAAACGAAAACATAAAATACAAAATTACAACGAAATCGGTTGAAAACTCACTCAAAACCCTAAAAATACCGAAATTTTTAGTGCAGAGGTTTGGTACCCAAGAAGAATTCGGTCGAAAATTGGGGAGTATCGTTATATGGGGGTATGCCTAAACGAGGACCGATATAGACAGACGAACGGACATTGCGAGATCGTCTTAGTATTTTACCCTGATCAAGAATATATAATTTAATTGATTAATATACCCCCAGGGGGTGAATATAAATAATTTTTAAGAGGGATATTTGTCATCAAATACGACTACAAACTACGCAATAACACTGATAAGAACTCAAAGTACCAAATTCCAGCGAATTCTGTTGAAAAACGCACTCAAGAACCTCAAAATACCGCAAAATACGACCCCAAAAAGGGGCGAATATTAAACATTTTTGGTAGGGAGATTTGTTACCATATACGACTACAAAATACCAAATTACAGCCAATTCGGTGGAAAAATACGATCAATACCCTCAAAATACTGAAAATTATGGGGGCTACCACAAAAAGTGGATCTATATTTATAATTTTTTGTGGAAACATTTAATACCCAATAAGAATCCAATATATCAAATTTCAGCGTATTCGATTGAAAAACGCGCCCAAGAAGCCCAAAATACCGAAAATTGGGGGTACTGCTATATGGGAGGTATGCCTAAACGTGGACCGATATATCCCATCTTCGAACTTGACCTGTCTGCAGACAAAAGACAAACCTATGCAAAATTTCAGCACCATTTCTCAATTCCTTCAGAAGATAGCGTGATTACAAAAGACGGACGGACGGACTGACGGACATGGCTAGATCGTCTTAGAATTTTACCCTGATCAAGAATATATATACTTTATAGGGTCGGAAATGAATATTTCGATGAGTTACAAACGGAATGACAAAATTAATATACCCTCCATACTATGGTGGAGGGTATAATATTGGACAAAAATTTGATAATCTCTTTGGATAGCCCTGATATATATACAATAATATGTTTCGTAAACATTTCTAGAAAGCCAAGATTTGTATGAGAACCTATAATAGATTTAATCCACTTTCAAAATAAACGACTCATATAACGCTAAATCCGAAACTTCAGTGTTTCGGGGATACTCATTGAGTAGAAAATCTCCCTTCCGAGTAGCCCCCATGTTTTTCAATTAGCTCTAACATGATTTATTAGATTGATTTATGGGGTATCTAATCATCCTACTAAAAATTATCAATGTCTTCTTATGGTTTGGTAAAGCTCCCATAGAATTGTACAACCCCATTATGGATATTTTGAAGACTATAGCGGCATTTTCCAGCCGATGTGGCTGTACTTTGGTATAAATGGTAATGTTTCGAGGTGTTTCAAACGGAATGACAAATTTAATATACGCTCCACCATATGGTAAGGGCCAAGTTTTTCAAGTCAAAGAAAAAATTGAGCAAAACATTCAAATTTGATTTGCGAAAGTGACCTGCGATTTCGGGCTTGGCTCTTCTGGCCGTTTCCATTGGAAAATTGGACATTGGTTTCTGTATCTTCGATTCGTCATCAATTATAAGTTCTTGTGTCCGATTTCAAGTAAATTATGAACCAAAACTTTAATGACAGCACTTTTTCATATAGTTGTGAATTAATTGAGGATGGAGTAATAAATTTTACTTAAAGCCATATCTACAGGGTATGATGAAAAAACTGCAACTAACTTTATACTGCTGTCATTTCTAAGCTACTCGTCCGATATTGTTTACAAGCTTACAAAAGCATTTTTTGGAATTCAAGCGTCATAGCGTGATTTCTTTTTATTTGCCTGGAAAACCACAAGTGGATATCGTTAGAACACTCCAGCATTTAAATGTGAGTAAATCTTTTGTGTCTCGTGACAATAAATCTTTCGAAAAAATACAAGAACTTACACCGCAACAAAAAGAAAATAGACTTAAAAGAGCTAAAGAGTTGCTTCGCTGGCCGAAAGTGGTGAACTGCCGAATTTGGGTTTCTCCGATGAGAAAACATTCGTTGTTCAGCAGTTTGTAAACAAACAAAATGATCGTGTTTATTTGCCAAAGAGGTCAACTGAAAATCGACCGTGGCATCAAAATAAATGCCGAATATTATTGCGAAAATATTGTGGTGGGTGTATTAAAGCTTTGGGCATGCAAATATTTTGGCCGCAGACCTTGGACATTCCAACAGGAAAATCTCCGGATACCAATCCGTTGGACTATCGCAGACCTTGGACATTCCAACAGGAAAATCTCCGGATACCAATCCGTTGGACTATTGCGTCAGAAGTATTTAAGAAAGCGAGGCTGCCACTAAAAATGCTAATGTGTCGATCACCTCAAGCAAGCGCTTCGTCGGGAATGGGCCAAAATACTGCAGAGCAAAATTCGGGCATTCGTGCCAAAGGTGATCAATTCGAACAAATCTAAACTTATTTTAAAATTTGATGCTATTTCCGACATTTTTTGATGTTATTCAATAAAATTTGAAAAAAAAAATTTAAAATTAAGGTGTTTGACTTTGTTGCAGTCAACCTGTTTCACCCTGTTTGTTTGTAGTGTTATTGAGTATCACATTGATTCTTTCCGTACTGGCTTGCTATTCTAATGTTCCGACTAGTAATTATTATACCTTTTAGATTCATAATGTCATTCAAAATATATTTGTTTACATGATTTTCAATTAAAGGGAAGTATATTTGCATAAACGAACAATAATATCATTTGAACGAAAATTGTCTCTGTCCCTCCTTCTTCGAGAATGCTGAACCAGTTTTCGCTTAGTTGTGAGTTTAGGGGAGTTGTTGATTTTAGTCTTGTTAAAAATTAAATATTTGTTTAGTATTCTACAATTGATTTTATTCATAAATATTCAGCTCATAATTCTGTCTGGTATTAGGGCATTATAATTTTTTTGTACTTATATAAATTATTGATCGGAGTAAAATTCTGAAACGAAATAATGTTTTCGACTTTTGTTATCTAAAGTGGCAAGAAGAGTAGCGACCCAGCTTTATCCCTTTTTTGGAAATTTATTGGGAATCCCAAAAAGTTTTAATTTTCGTAATGATGAAGGGTATAACAAGTTCGTCGTTAGTTAACTTCGCTTTATATTTTTGTCCTGTAATCAATTTTATTTTGTTTTATTTGACATATAATTAAATTTGTTTATACCTTTGAACAAAGAGCTACATGTCCTTGACACATTGAGTTCTTATCAAATTGATGTCAAAAAATTGTAACTTATGTTGGTTAAACAATAGACAATGTTTCGGCTTCCATCTAAATTTAACAATTGCACACATTTTAACATACCAGTACTTATTGAGAATTTCCCATTAAATTTGCAAAGAGTTTTTATGGTCTTTTAGAAAGGATTGTAAAATGTTAATAATTATTAATTTGTTGCAATACGAGGATACTGTAAGGATATTATTAACAACATGGTCTGTATTTCAATGTTATTTAATATTTATACCCGTCTCCGCACTGTGGTGCAGGGTATTATGCCTTTGTACATATATTTGTAATAGGCAAAAGTAAACGAGATAGACCCATAGTTTCTTTTGAGAATGTGCATAGAATCACTTTCTGAGTCGATTTATTCGTTCGTCTGTCCATATTAAATTGTAAAGAAAGTACAGGTCTTATTTGTGATCCAAGATGAAAAAATTTGGTACAGGTCACTTGTGTGAATATATAGCCTCCATACATAATTTTGTCGATTTCATACAAATAGGACAATGAAGATTCCAAGTCTCCGATGACTTGCAATTTTTCATTGATTTCAGAATGGTATGTGTATTTAATTTCGCCCGATTCCATCTGAATGGTCTTCCAAAGATGATTTTGGCTGCTCTATTTACAGGATATTGTATATATTAGCATCTCTTGTATGTACCCAAAGTGGTGAATAGTATCATATAGTCGGCCCCGTCCGACTTTTGAACTTTCCTTACTGGTTTTTATTATTATACGTAGGATCTGATATTTTCAAAAGTTTGAAAGTTTGACATATACCGCTCAATACACTGTGAAAAAGAGCATTATGGGTTTGTGCATATGTACCTTGAATTTAGATATAACTCCCTTGCATAGTTGAATCTGATTCCCCAATAGTTCACCCAAGATACAATGTTCTTCCGTTTGTAAAATTTAGCACAGTGTAGTAATTTTTGTTTCGATTTGAATATAGCTATCATATATATTTTCAACGTTTCTACGATGGGGGTTGGGGGTCTTTGTTGAAATTGTTACAGATGCCAATATAGTTCCCTACACATTTTCGGACAAATTGTGCACCAAATAATCTATATGTGTCAGATTGAAATTGAATTTTGCACAATGCGCTGTGCTGCGGCATATCTCATAGTGAATGTTAAGTTAGTTTTAAATCGGTCTAGATTTGCCCCCCATATAATGATACCTATTTATTTTCGACATTTCTAGAATTTAGCATGAAGGACGGTAACGATATACAATACTAAAAAGTTACATCCCAAAATAAGCTGTATCGTTCCACATTTTTACAATTTCCCGATTTTCGGTATATGGAAAAAATCCATATTAAAATTTGCTGAAAAGTCATATTTCTAGCGTCTTGTGGGTTATGGAATCAGTGGGTGGTAACCATATATGGGAGCTATGCCTAAACGTGAACCGATATAGCCCAACTTCAAACTTTACCTGCCTGCAGACAAAAGACTCCATGCAAAATGTTGGCGGTGTTTCTCAATTCATTTAGAGGGTCGAAAATGAGTATTTCGATGAGTTACAAACGGAAAAACAAAATTAATCTACCCTCCAAATCTACCCTAAAAAGGTGTCTCATTAAAACATTTTTGAATCGAACCTTTGAATTGAACCTAGTAATTTCATCCAATCTTTACGCATCGTTATACTTTTTCTTAACTTAAATCAAGTTCGATGATGAGGTGATATGGTCATTTCCTCACAAATTTAGTTAAGAGATTAATGTTGTAGTGCAAACGAAGTATCCGATTTGAATGTACCTGCGGACAACCTAATATCTTTACTAGCTCTGTTTAAATTTTGACAACTCGGACCACTACTTCTAGTACCTCCATCGCAGAGGGCCAAATTTTTGAAAATTCGTAAATATCATACAAATCTATTTTTATTCTAACAAAATCTAGATCAAGTCTGGATACTGGGCCTATCGATTGACACCTTATGGTACCACCCCCAAAAGGTGTCAAAATTATGAAAATTTGATCCGAACTATGGACATGGTAATATTTTGTACCAAACCTCTTTAAATGCAAACATAAGGTTTTAGGCCAACTTCTCATGGTATCTCTCCACAGATGATGACCTCATTTTATAAAGTGAAGGGTGAATCTTCAGTCTTCATCTTAATATTTGTAGTAATCACAGACATAGTTCAGCTATATATGTTCGTAATATGTTACAATGAGTCATAATTTTAAATATAAAATAACTTATTGCATATGCCCAAATTGATGCAGAATATTATATACCGGATATCAAGTAGGCCCCGCTTGATTTTGTTTCCTTTGTAACTGTTTTTTTTATCAAAGAATAAATACAGCACATACATACATACATCTAGAATTCACATGCTTCCCTTTCCATGACAATGCTATAACATGGCTCTTGGGGTTTTCTTGGTCATACTTACTTCTTTGTAAGTTAAATAAACTTAAATTGTTGTTATTGCAATATTTAAAGTTAGCTTTCTTCCTTGCTTCTTTCTATTGGATCCTCGTTTAGAAAACAAAATTGTTTTGGCAAACTTTGAGTTGCTGTTTTCGGTTTTCCGTTCTTTTTGGCTGCTAAAGTTCATTGGAAGAGACTGCCTGTGGCTAGATGGCATATTGTGTGTGGCACGTAGAGAACGAACTTTGCTTAAAGCTGATTTTTCTAATTTCAGACGTGTCTGATATTGAAACCATTAAAAATGTTAAACTTTCTGCAAGAGCTGCGATTCCATTGTACAAATGGCGTTAACGAAAATGTTTTGGTTGTGGCAGAATCATGCTGCCGGTAACAGGTGAGAATATTGCAAATGTTTAAAATGACATACGAATATTGAAGCACGAAACTCCTGTTGCATTTGTTAATATATGGAAAAGGGGAAAACAGATTTTTAATTAGAAAAGTTACCCTTTAAAATTTAAAGAGATCATGAAGATAGGACCATTATGTGGTCTAGCCAAACATGTACTCCTTCGAAGCCGTTGGTATTTTTGGCTTCAACATTTATTAATGCATGAAAGTAAGTTTGTAGGCGAAAAGAATGATTTTTTTTGTTACAACCCACTCAGTCTGCAGTCAGTTCTGTGTACCCTATTGACCCAGAATAATACCTTTCCGATCAAGGGCTGCCAACCCAGCAAATATATGCTGGTGTATTTTCTTAAACTAGGGATACATAGTCCAGCGCCAAAGTCGAATTTTAGATTTTTCTACTTTTGTCTTACTTATCCCTTCAACTGCTGAGACAAACTCTATACCATGATTTGGTGAAGGTTTTTAAGGTAAAATCGATGGAATGGTGGAATTTATGGGTCACAGGAAACAGTCCAATCTTTCTGGAATTTCCGGAAATCATCACAGTTGCTGCTTGAGAGTCTAAACGCAACCATAGAGTCTAGAGTCAGCGACAGTCGTTTGCCGTGTGTTTCTTATAGGCAACGGGAAATCGCGACGGCTGACGTTCCCGTCTAGCGGCTTGACGCTAGAATAGATTTAATTCATTTTTGCTCAGCGTCATACTCAAAATTTCTCTCTTGCTCTCAATTGGGTTGCCATATTTTAGGTAAAAATCAACAGTGCTACCAAATTTCAATGAGAATTTATATCAAAACATATGGCAGTACTGTTAAAAAAACAAATATTTTCAAAGATTTTGGATGTTTTTTTAATGAATTATTAATAAAATGGAAGAAAAATAGTTTTTTCAATAATTTTATCCAAATTCCTTGACATTATTGTTTATTAAATAATAAATTGATTTTGGTTTGCACAACGTAAAATTTTCTGTCAGAAAATGAAAACAAATAATTGACATTTTGTGCCGCTAACGCTAACTCTTTCGTTTGGTTTTCACGTTTGCGTTTAGATTCTGATATGTACCTCCTGGTCCAATCTTACAAGCAAGCTTCGTCACACAAACTCTACTGATCACAAAACAAGGAATCCGATACTGGAAGCCAATAGATTTGGCGGCCAACATAAGCGGAAAAGGGGGATAGAACATATCGTTCATTTGTTGCACGACCTGCTTAAATCAAGAATCGTAATTTTAGACTTAATAATGCAGATTTGTTTCCTATATCAGACTTCATATTGTGTACAAAATTCAGATGATTATATCATACACACTCTAATTGAGAAGCTGTAGAAGTTCCTCTGTCCCATATAAAGTGTGACAATTGAAATTGACAAATTAAAACGAATTTTCTGCAAAATCGTTTTTTTTATTTATGCAGCAAATGAGCGATATGTTGCAATATCGGTACCGGATCTGGTAAAAACAAAAACAAAAACTAAGAAATATTGGACTTCAGTTTCATTATATGGTGTTGAGATGATAGATCAGAAGAAGTGTGTGATTTTTTTCTGCCTGCAATTCATCTCGAGTGCGACAGGGCGAAGAGAGGAGTATTGGGTCGTACACTATCTCTTCAGGCTGAGGAGGAAGAATTTAATTTTACATTGCAGGATGTTGCAAATGTCATGAGATGTGCAAACTCATTAAAGGAACGTCGTATTATTAGAATTGAGATTTTGAATCAACTGGAGGAACCAATAGTTGAGTACCTATCCAAGGTTCTTAACTTATAGTACACAACAGGGTAGCTGCGACTCTTGAGGTTTTGCTACTCTCTCTCTCTCGTTTAGAGATAACTTTGAGTGGCACAAGGTCAGCAGTAAAAGTTGGAAAGGATCTCTCGGAGCCCTTTAATACCGAACGACGATTCAGACAAGGTGACAGTTTTTCGTGTGACCTGTTCAACATCCTGCTGGAAAAGGTCATTCGAGAGGCAAAGGTGAACAGAAATGGCACGCTGTACACCAAACAACACATGTTACTCGCCTACGCCGATGACATCGACATAATGGGTCGAACATTACGAGCGGCCACAGTGGGTCTGGCAGTAAACGTCGAGAATACCAAGTTGATGGTATCAACGTGCAAGACGTCACACGCA
>NW_026874728.1:0-16911 GCF_032173495.1 Musca vetustissima
CATAAATAGAGAATCGCATACCGTAAGTAATACCGTTATTTATTTTGTAATGGACGTTTTTGAAATCGTTTTCATTTCTGTATTATTTAAAAGCATATCATCACAGTAGTAGTCGTTTGTCATTTGAACAAGAATCAACAGGATCCTAGACAGTAATAACTGCTAAGTGAGGTTATGTTGAACATTGAACCTCAGTATTGTTTTTATTCAAAATATTAAAAACAAATTTGGATTTTTATTGAAATTCTGGAATTTCAAGTAATAACCTTTACTTTATTATATACATACCAACGTAATGGTAAATTTTTTTAAAAATTTTCATGGAGTCATATAATTTCACAACCGAGTCAAAATATTTAAACCGAACAGTCCGCGCAATAGAACGACTGAAGCTAATGGACAATGACATTATTGGATCATACCAATGCGGCTTCAGGCCTGACAAATCCACCATTGACCAGATTTTCACTCTGCATCAGATCCTGAAAAATACCCACGAAAAACACATCGACACATTCCACCTATTCGTCGACTATAAATCCGCATTCGACAGCCCTATCCGTTCAGAGATGTTTAAATCCATGTCTGCATTCGGCATTCCTGCAAAATTAATACTGGTCAGCTTTTAAAATCGGAAAGTAACCCTCGTAGCCCTTTAATACCCAACGACAATTCAGACAGGGTCACAGTTTGTCGTGCGATCTTTTTACCATCTCGCTGGAAACAGTCATACCAGATGTAAATGTGAACAGAAATTACATTCTGTACACTAAACATCACATGTTACTCGCCTACGCCCAAGACATCGACATAATGGGTCGTACATTGCGAGCGGCAACATCAACCTTTGAACAAATTGAGAAGGAGTCTGCCAAAGTGGGTCTGGCAGTAGCGAGAATACCAAGCTGATGGTATCAGTTTTTCTTCGGACGGCTCACAAGGAGGACATATTTTAAAATAAAATTTTACAAAATGGCGATCTGTTAAGCCTTCGCGCTTAACTAACACGTGTTTCATCAAATTGGTCGGAATTCTTCGTATACAAATAACCTATCAAGTCTTAGCGGGCCTACACAAAATATCAACTTATTGAAGCTGAACTCGATTTTTTAAAGATTTTTAGACTCTGAAAGATCTTCGGGTCCATCTGCGTTGACGGTGAATATCGTCGTTGAATGAACCATAAGTTGTACCATATATTCTCGGACGTCGACATAAATAGAGAGTGGACCAGTTGGAGAATCAGTAAAGACAAAAACGCTGATGGTATCAACGCGCGAGACGTCCAGTACACTCGGATCAACTGTGGAACATGAGAACTACAGCGTCGAGGTAGTCAACGATTTTATAAAACTTGGTACCGCCATAGAATAGTGTTGGCCAAAAGATGCTACTGGATAAGCAACTCAAAAGCAAGGCCACCTCCCGCCAGACCAAACACACTCTACAAGACGCTGATACTACCCGTCCTATAATATGGATCTGAAGCATCTGATGGAAACAACTCGGAACATGGTCTTTTAAATTGCTGCGCGCAAGACCGACGAGCCTGGAAATCTTTTTTAAGCTCGGCTTATGGAACAAATGTTCTGTCACAAGCCAACTAACAAGGCCGATAAATACGGTCACCCAGGGAGACCAGCTGGATATCAGCAGTCACTCAAGTTTACTGTTAAAATTCTTTATTGTGAATTGACTTCCATTATGAAAACGTGAACAAAGTCCAAATTTTTGACATTAGACTTGAGACCGTGTTCTCCCGTCGAAGAACTACATCGCCCTTGTTCATAGTTTGAGTGAGGATGAGGATGAGCTGGAAACAATTGATGTCCATCGATAAGTAACAGAAGACATCGACTGTTGGGCAATTGTGACGTTTTTATTATACTCTAGCATTCTTCCGATCCCAAAAAGGTCTTGAGCTTTGTTAAAATCTTGACATTGCTAAATTATCCAACAATTCTACACTCTACCAACTTCTATTACCCTCCCTTTGTCCTTTTTCCGTTTCAACTTTTTTTTGGTACCTGGGATGATGTCTCCGATTGATACGGCAGCTAAACATATGATGGCTTTCCATCCTTTAACCTAACCTAAGTCTGAAATCTTATAGAAAACGACAAAAGATTTTTGTTAGTAGGGTATTATTGGATTTGTTTTAAAATTTTTTAATTGAAACACGATTTCGAAAACTTCCATAAAACCAACTTTTCTATACATTTTTCTTAACTACAATTTACTTTACAGACAACCACACCCTCCTGTCATTCCCAACCTCTGCTGTGATACGCCACAATGCCCTGGAAACCATCAAACGATTTTGAAGAAGAAATTGTCAATTTACAACCAGATCATGATTTTATATTTGGTGCCCTATCCGAACCGGAACCACAACCATTTTATCCTAGACCACAATCGCATATCGATTATGCAGCCACTAAGAAGCGGCAATCACGTAAACAACAAGAAGAATATGAGGAGACGGGACGAATTAATAATCGTTTGCATGCTATAGCCCAGGTACAGCGTATAGCTGGCACTAAACCACTGGGTGAACAACCCACTTTAGATGATTGGAAAAACAATAAATGTAGTGAAAATGAAATTATTGCAATGATGCGACATTTTGGTTTGGGACCCAGTGTTGAAGAACCCCTAAGTGAAAATGTGACCATTGCAACATATCCCATTAAGAATGGTGTGGAAATTGTGCAAACTAAATGTAGAAAAATCCCACTACTATTCGATGATAATCTATTTAAATTGAAACCAAAAGATTCGTCGTCGTCGACATCTTCAAATTCTGCAAATAGTTTTGATAGTGCCAATAATAACAGTAATAATATGGTGGGTGCCCCGACTACATCAACAAGAAGCTGTGATACAAATTCGAATTCGTACCATACTCCAAGTACTGGAGATGATGCTGGCGATGACGATTCAACTGATGTATCATTTGGCAACTATAGAAGGGCTCAAGATCGGCGTTATTCATTGTTGATGAAGCAGGAGAATGCCATGTTTGATTATCGTAAACTGCATGAGGAAGATGCAGGAGCTAATGATACCACCCAAAGTAGCAGTTGTTATTCTATGGCATATTCCAGTGGTGGTGATGGTTATGAAACGGCAACAACCACCTGTAGTAGTAGTGGCCACAAATTAAATGTAAATGCCAAGAAATTTATACCATATACAATATTAAATACCGATAATAGTAACAACAACAAGAGCAGCATAAATGGAAATTATGGTAGTGGCATTAATTTCTCTTTGGAAAATAACACTGCTAATAATACTGAGGAGCAGGAGGATTCATTTACAAAACAGGCCCCCTCATTTCTTCCACGTTTTGTGAAACTGCCACGAAATAATTTACAAAAACAAACACAACTGGAAAGTGAAAATAATACCTCATCTTCTCCGGTTCCACCCAGCTATGCAAATATAGCCAAAAAATCATTGTCAACAAAAAACGAAGATGAAAAAGAAACATTTCACAAATCAAAATCAAATTTAATGCAGCCAATTGTTAGTGACAATTTTCCACCACTTTCAAAGCAATCATCTGCGTCATCATCATCACATCAAACTGCTGCCGCCACTACCCATAAAATACGTTTTTATTCTCCCCGGGAACTCTACGAAAGAAAGCGTGGAACTGGAGCAGCAACTCATAAGTTTTAAGATTGGTATTTAATTTAAATTAAATTGAATTGTTTTTTTTATACATACCTAGAATTATGAACTCCACTGTCAAATTTCTTATGAAGTATATATGCAAACTCTGGTTGTGTAATAGGTCTAGTTATAAGAAGTATTGAGTGATAACTTATAATATAGGCAACCTAAAAGCAATCGTAATTGTACTGGTCAGTTCACCCATAAGAACTATAAAAAAATGGGTTGAGGCGTGGGGTTAGTTGCCCACACTCGGAAAACCCCTCCTATTATGAAAAAGCAAAGAAAAAGAATTGTCTTGGTCTGTTCTCTTCAAAAGGTATTTTTTAGAAGAAAGTTTTCTATTCGTCTTGGCGATATAAAAATGGTCATCATATCGTTGAACTTTAGAGGATGTGCTACTATGAAGGCATAAGCAGAATGGATCGGACGGGGCCGACCTTATGGTACCCCACACAACATCCACGAAAATCTAAATTTCTGCGGTACTATATTCTGAGCTTGGACAATATTTCGCGATAGTTACACCCTCTTGACCGACTAGAGGTCAACAGCACCTCTTCCTTACACTGACATATTTTCCGAATATTACTAATATTCAGTACAGCTCTTCTAATTACGTTTGACCATACCTGGAAATTAGACCTCAGACCTAAGTTCACCTGAGCATATTTTCGTATAAAAAATCAATCCTCAGGTCCACCAGATGACGTTATCAACCCGTAAGATGTCCTTTTAGACCTCAGAAAATTCGGAGGTATTACTTTAATAGGATATTAGTCCTCATTTCTAAAATAACAGTGAGCGGAGTAGTATAGTCGGACGGGGCCGACCATACGATACGCTACACAACTACCACGGAACTCTAATTCTTTGCGGATCTTTATTTCGAGACTGGGCAATATTTCGTATTATTTTCAACTTCTTGAACGATTAGCCGAACATCCTGATCCTGTGATGTTCGGCTTGTAGCCTATAGATCGACTCGAAAAAGCACAAAAAATTATGTTTTCACTGCAAATTATAGGCGTTGTCCTTGACTATACCTGGATCCTCATGGAAAATTTCAAAGCGATCAGCCAGCTCTATATTTCCGCCCTCTAGGGTGGTAATGATTTATTTAATAATATCTGAATACGTAAGCACCTGCAAATATTTAACTGTATCTCCCATATCCGAGCACATAAGACAATATAATTGGTATCAATTTAAAGGTCAACAACTCCTCTTGGATATACTATAAACTTCTCGGGTCTATGTCTTTCAGGGGTAAATATATACAGAATACAATGTTTGTAATTTTTCACACAAAAGTCGGTCCATTTGACCCTCTAAATATTGACCGATTTTTATCAAAACAGGCATGCTTATTCTTTGGCCCGATCCCCTTCTCCATGTAAGAATTGCGTCCTCTGGAGCGTCCAAAAAATCAGACAAAAATAATGTTTTTGATCCATGTCATCCCCTAAATATTAATCAATCTTTACCAAAAACAATAGGGGTCATCGTTGGCCAGAACCCATCCTACATGCAAAATTTCGTGAAGATTGGTCCATAACTGTGCCCTGTATCGTATTTAAAGGTAATAATGGACAGACGGACGGACACACATGTCTAGATCGACTCAGCTAGTCGAGATATGTATGACGATTGGTATACTTAAAGGTGGTCGCGGCGTTACAAACTCTTGGGGCTGCACGAAGCTATAACATAGTTGTGTAGGGTATAAAAATGCGTATCGCGTTCATTGTGTGGAGCCCATCTCGGTCCTACATATTGCTTATCGGCGAAGGACATTGAGCGAGTCTTAGGGGCCTTCCCCTTCTGCTTCTGTTTTAGGAGCTACACTTAGCAATTAACGGTTATAATCCACCACCTGATTGCTTTAAGTGCCGCTTGACTATCGACAAATATAGTCACCGATATCGAGTCCCTACTTCTTTGACTAACTCTACTGCTTTCATGATTGCCAAAATCTCTGCTTGAAGTACGCTACAGTTCTTATTTAGTTTGTATGACTTCTTGAATATATAAAAAAGCGTCCATCGGTCCACACCATCTAGTAAAATTCGGAATCGGTTCAAAATATTGAAAATTGTAAATCCTCGATCGATTTCGAAAATGACGCTATGGTAGGGGAGACTGGGACATTCGCCACTTTTTTTAGAGCTCCATATCTCAGGTTTTATTCAACAGATATAAAAATAGTATGACTGGTTATTGTCCTCTGATACTTATAATGCCTCTCATAGATGTCCTGCTCTCTGTTTGCAATGAAAACTAGTAGTCGATTTTCACAATCGTCCCTAGATACCAATTTTTTTTATCATTAAATAAATAATCACTTGGTGCCAAGTCCGGACTCTATGGCGGATGCATTAAAACCAACCCAACCAAGTTCCTGAAGTTTCTGGCGAGTCACTGTAGATTTGTGTGTGTGTGAGATCAGAATATAGCGTTTGGTGATATGGAAGCAACTCATAATAAAAAATCCCCTTCCAGAATCTTCCTGACCGTTAGCCCTGGTTTGGCCACCGTTTGAGGTGCTTCACCGTTCTTTAACCACGATCGTTTTCGCACAGGGTTATAGTATATGACCCATTTCTCATCTCCAGTCACCATCCGTTGAAGAAATGGGTCCATCTCATTCCTATTGGTCAAGACTGCATAGGTGGAAATTCGATCCATACTATTTGTTGACGCCGAAATTGCGTGCAAAATAGAAGAAATAAAAACACGAACGTTTTTAGATTTAAATTAAAATAAAGGCAGTTGCTTTATTGATAAAAAATAGAAGAGTGGAAAAATAGAGTGACAGAAACATTATTAATGTTGTAACACTCCAAATTATACAATATATATAACTTAATTTATAAGTACAAATAAGATAGAGTAGGACAGTGCAGTTTTGTGAGCAATTCATAATAATTTCATTTATTTTTTTTCCAATTAAATACGAGCATTTAATATCTAAGAACTAGGTGTGGCATACTCCAGAGAGTACCCAACCAAACATAGTATAGTGGGCTACAGGAAGCCCCGGCATCGCTTGCACCCGATTGGTGACGATTTTGGCATACATTTCAGGACCAAATACTAATGCCACGCGGCCTGGCCTAAAAAAGCAGTCTGCCAGCGGTAGCCCAAGGAATGACTCTTTTGTGCGTTCGGGGATGGCTTCCAACGGAGTAACGACATGTCGCAAATCTGTTACCCGAGCCATGACTGAGAGGGTTTGAGATGGGTCGTAGGTAGATGCCACCGAAATGCGACAGAACCGGATCCCATCTAAATTGGATGTGGGAAGCCTCAGGTCAGACACCATTGAGGCACATATTAGGCTTTGCCTACCACAAGGATCCAATACTGCACGAATTGGAATCGAGGGTCCGACATGCTGAAGTCTTACGATAAGACTGGGGGATATTGTCGATACCTGTTGCAAGGGTAATGACCCGAGAGAATTTCCAACAAAATTGGCAACATGGCGATTATCAACGGACGATGTTGAATCGGATCTCAATCTCGGACCTGACATAGGACTAGGATACGGACGAGACCTTATGTTTTGACGAGAACGGACGGACATTTTAGTAACGTTCCCTTGATCCACAGACTCCAAATGCAAAAGGGTATTGTGCCTTCCTCCGCATTTGACACACGTTTTTTGACTGTGGCATTCTTTGGCTTGATGCCATTTGGCTAGGCAGCGTGTACAGTCCCGGTTGACAGTTATGATGTGTATGCGCGCTTCGACAGACATCGCAAGAAAATCGCGGCACGTACCAATCGAGTGCCGGCGATTGCAAACGCGACAATTTCTATTTAAATTCGAGGAGCCCGCAGATACGGACTCCGATGGTGGAACCACGACCGAGTCACCCACAGCTATGGGATCAGATCTGGGTTTTGAGTTTTCCACGATTGGTGCCGAAGAACCCGCAGTTACGGATTCCGGTGGTTGCACACGATTCGAACCCGCAGTTACGGATTCGGATAATGTATCGATGGTGATTGGGGGTATGCTGGAACCCGCAGTTACGGATTCCGTCTCAAAGTCAGTTATTTTAACCGCAGCTATTGGACGAACCAACTCATCCAAAACTTCCGAAGTTGTGCGGTTTTTCGACCTAGTGGTACGATCTCCACTTTGCAATATATCGTCGATTTCAGCGATGAGATCAATGGTGTACATATTGGAAGCGTCCATGTTACTAAGAGGGAAGAAAAATATTTTAATGATTTTCATCATTCGACGATTGGTCGGTCAGAATGACCAACTTGGATATAGGCCGCTTTACAACGCCGTTTGCCGTACGAATATCTACCACTCGAACGTGCCCATCTACACCCGGGTAAACATTTTCTACACGACCTAACTTCCACGAGGTCGGAGGGAGATTCTCGTGCCGAACCACGACTAAATCGCCATTTACAATATCTCTTTGCGGAAATTTCCACTTATACCGCATATGCAAATTTTTAAGGTATTCATCTTTCCATCTGATGCAAAATTGATGAGCAAGTGCCTGGACTTTTCTAAACCGATTCACCAGCGACATCGGTTGCTCAGTTATAACAGGCTCAGGCGGAGCTAATAAAGGGGCTCCTATCAAAAAATGGCCGGGTGTTAAAGCTACAACTTCTCCTGGACTATCCGACATTGGGCAAAGAGGACGTGAGTTAAGACAAGCTTCTATTCGGGATAAGACCGTGGCTAACTCTTCAAATGTGAAACGAAGATTTCGACTATATTTTCGAAGATGATGTTTGAAACTTTTAACTCCCGCTTCCCAGAGTCCACCCATATGTGGTGCACCCGCTGGAATAAATTTCCATTCTAGACCCTGCTGAATAAGGGTATCTGAAATCGATTCGGAACTTTCGCGAATGAATTGAATGAAGTTCCGCCTAATTTCACGTGAAGCGCCAACAAAATTTGTACCATTATCAGAAAATATCGTACGTGGACAACCTCGACGAGCAATAAATCGATGTAATGCGGCCATGAAGTTAGCAGTTGACAAATCAGATACGGCTTCCAAGTGAATAGCCTTAGTCGAAAAACAAATGAACACACAAACATATCCTTTGGTAATTTTACAAGCTCGACCACTGTACGATTTCACATCAAAAGGACCGGCAAAGTCAATACCGGTATTAGTGAACGCCCTATCAATCATTGTTCTTTCCGGTGGTAGCGCTGCCATAATTTGGCTACAATGTTTCTTTTTATCTAATAAACAGACTTTACAATTCCGAATGACTGATCGGATCAAATTTTTTACTCTTGGAATCCAATATTCCATTCGTAAAGTGCGTAGCATTAACTGTATTCCACCGTGAACACACTTTATATGAACGTATTCCACCAAAAGTCTAGCGAACCTACTTTTATAAGGGAGAATAATTGGACACCGTTCCGATGGAGAAAGAGTTGGCGAACGTGCCAAACGACCATTCATTCGCATGACACCATTGTCATCTAAAATTGGATTTAAAGGAACAAGACTGCTCGAGGTTGATAATAATTTCTTATCCAACAAATCTTTATATTCCTTTACAAAATGTACCTTTTGAGTGAGGGTTATTAGGAGAAGTCGAACCTCCTCAAATTCCGACGTCGTAATTCTTTTATCGGGATAACAATATTTACCTCGGTATCGACTACAAGTTTGACGAAGGAACCTAAACATATATGCAACTGCACGAATGCCCTTTACAAAGGATGAATATTTATCCAAAATATCTACAAAAGTTGACGAAACAAAGGAAAAATGAGTTTGCACCGAGCGCATTTCAATATCTGTTTCAAGTGGAGTTAAATCTCGAATAGACCAACTCGATTTATCTTGACTGAGCCACTCCGGCCCATGCCACCAAAGGGAACTATTAGCTAAATCAACTGGCGATATACCTCGACTTCCTAAATCTGCAGGATTATCTTCCGACCGAACGTGGTACCAGTTGTGATTACCAACATTTTCTTGGATTCTACAAACTCTATTGGCGACGAATGTTGTCCAAGTAGAAGGTGTTTTCCGAAGCCACGACAAAACTATCGTAGAATCTGTCCAACAATAGACCTGACGAAATTCTACGTCTATCTCTTTTGTAATAACCTTCAAAAGTTCCGAGGCTAAAACTGCTCCACAAAGTTCCAAACGAGGAAGGGAAATTGATTTAATTGGAGCTACTTTGGTCTTGCTAGATAGCAAATGCACGAACACATTCTGACCAGGGACTTCAATTCGAATATATACTACCCCGGCGTATGCCTTAACTGAGGCATCAGAGAACACATGCAATTCCGCCGAACATTGAGGGGTGTACCGAACCCACCGAGGAATTTGAATTGCATTTACTTGGGGGTATGTCTCTACGAATTTAAGCCATTCCGAATAAGTGGCTTGTACAAGCGGATCGTCCCAACCGATTTGATCTAGCCAGATCTTTTGCATTATAATTTTTGCAGTGACAATAACTGGTCCTAACCAACCAACAGGATCAAACAACTTAGCTATTGCCGACAAAACCTCCCGTTTCGAATATGACGTTTTCTTCTCTATAGGTTTGACATCAAAATAAAAGGAATCTAACCTAGCATTCCACCTTATACCAAGAGGTTTAGAACTGCTAGCTTCCACAAATGACAACAATTGCGCATCCACTAAATGTTCTGGCGGGAAACGATTCAAAATTGCCTTATCATTGGATGTCCATTTTCTTAATTCAAACTTTGCCGAAGAAAGTGCCGAAATTAGTTGGTCCCTAGCGGCCAACGCCGTCTCAAGATCATGAGCTCCTGCCAAAACATCATCCACATACATTGATTTTCGCAAGATATGCGCCGCTAGAGGATATTTATTTTCTATTTCGTCCGCCAGTTGCAAAAGTGTCCGAATGGCCAGATACGGCGCACAATTCAAACCAAAGGTCACCGTTTGTAGTTCATAATCTTGAATTGGTTTGGTTGGCGAGTCCCGATAGAGAATTCGTTGAAGGGGGGTTTGGTGGGGGTCAACCCGGATCTGCCGATACATCTGGGTAATGTCCGAATTGAATACAAATTTAAATACTCGCCAACGAAGTATTAGAAGAACGAGATCAAGTTGCAAAGTCGGCAACATGCAAAATGTCATTCAAACTATTCCCATTAGATGTTTTATTGGACGCATTGAAGACGACCCGTAATTTGGTCGTCTGTTTTTCTGGGTTGATAACCGGATGATGGGGCAAATAGCACGAAAGTGTATTGGAGGTGGCAGGAGATACTGGTTTCATATGATCCAGGTCTAAATACTCCGTCAAAACTTGATCGTATGTGATTTTAATGTCCGGTTTTCTCAATAAGGAGGACTCATTTCGAAGGAATTGTTTAAGGACATTACCACGAGATTCCCCTAAGTAACCATCTAGGCTTACATCATTTCGTAAGGGCAGGGTCACAATATATCTACCGTCAGAGGTTCTACGAGTGGTCTGAATATAGTTTTCTTCACAAAGCCGATCGGATGGAGACATAAGTTTCCGCTTTGGAGTTTCTTCTAATTCCCAGAACCGTAGTAGGGTCTTATTTAACGAATCCTCTTCTTCGATATTGATAGTAGTGGCAAAGGTTCTAATTTGTGACGAAGGAATAGGTCCTGTAACGAGCCAACCGAAAACTGTATTTTGTGCCAGCAAAGTTCCCGAAATTATGGAACGACATCCCTCTAACAATATTTTAGGGTATAAATCGGCACCTAGCAGAAGATCAACTGGTCTAGAATCGAATAAGTTAACATCAGCCAGACGAAGATTAGGCATTTGAGACTTAAAATCTGAGGAGACAGAGAATGATGGTAAACTTCCCGATATCATTGGCAACACTAATGCATTGGTGGATAGTAAGACCGAGGGATCACAGGGACTTCCGATCTTTATCGAACAAATTTTGCGTGAATTTGCCGAAATTGCACAATTTACGCCCGAAATGCTAACATTAGTTGACGAGACAGGGAGTTTCAAACGATTTTGAAGCCGCTCAGACAAAAACGACGACTCTGAAGCGGGGTCTATTAGGGCCCTAGCTGGGTACGAGATTCCGCAATGAATTAGATTTACCATCGCTGTTCCTAAAAGGACCGATTTATTTTGTGCTACATGGAAAACTTGTCGAGGAGTACAAGAAGACGACGTAGATGGAAGAGTTGGATTGACCGAATTACTAGAGGGTCTATTTCCCCCGATATTTATATTTCTATTAGTTGGACTTGGGACGGAAGGCGATTTGTTAGGTGAGGAATCGTTGCGATGTAACAAAGTGTGATGTGTTCTGCTACAAGTGAAATAGCTGCTTTGTCCCTAACGCTTTGCTCCCACAAGGTTTGAGTAATTTTGGGTAGCCGTTGAAGACATAAGAACACTAAAAATGGGTCCCAATTTTCTGTTGGGATGTCATAGATAGACATCGCTGACAAACAACCATTAATTCCTCTTTGGATAATTTTAAGACCCGAAGTGGATTCAATTTGAAGTACCGGCAGAGCAAACAGGGTTTTCAATTGATTGTGGACAAGTAAACGCGGATTATCATACGTGTCTTTCAACGCATTCCACGCTGGACCGAAACTACGGTGCGTTAAAGGAAATTTCGACACAATTTCCCGAGCTTCTCCACTGAGAGAATTAGAACTCTAATGTGCCTCCATGATATGAGAGGAAGTGAACAGGCACCCAAATCCGGCTCGAAGGACCAAAATGTTGACGCCGAAATTGCGTGCAAAATAGAAGAAATAAAAACACGAACGTTTTAGATTTAAATTAAAATAAAGGCAGTTGCTTTATTGATAAAAAATAGAAGAGTGGAAAAATAGATAGAGTGACAGATTACCTGTTGTTTGGTAGGCCAAAAAGAGAGTGTTTGAGAGTCAACAATAATAATGGAAGGTGGCGTCGGCGCTAATTCCATACTCGTTAGAATCTGTCATTTGACATTTCAATGTTGTAATATTACGGAGTATGAAGATTGTAACGAATATGGAATTCAATGCGTTTTGAAACACAATAAAAGTGTAAACGCCCAAGAGAATGAAATCAATAGATTTTCTAAATTAAACACTATTTAATCCCCCAAAGACTTAAAATGGATCTCATAATTTAATTTTTTCGTTACAATAAGCTTTCAAAGCATTTGAATTAAAAAAATAATAAGTTATTGTTTAAACAATTTATTTATTTTAAATAAATATATGAATTTGTTTTAATAAACTTAAATTTTATTTAGAAAAGTACATGTTTTGTGTATAGTCCATGACGTGTATTATATCACGATTCAGTTATAATCCAGTAATGGACTTAAAACGAAATTCGGATATAGTCCAAATTAGCTTATAGTCCACAAAAGTTGTGCAACTATAGTTGTGGACTATAAACGAAAACTACTGTATTTACATTTTTTGATTACAATCGATGACGCATAGACTTTGCTCAGGATGTGTTGAACATCGTCAATAACTAACGGGATGAGATAGACCCATTTCTTAAACGGATGGTGACTGGAGATGAGAAATGAATCACATACGATAACCCTGTGCGAAAACGATCGTGGTCAAAGAGCGGTGAAGCACTTCAAACGGTGGCCAAACCAGGACTAACGACCAAGAAGGTTCTGCTATGCATTTGGTGGGGCTGGAAGGGGATTATTTATTATGAGTTGCTTTCATATAGCCAAACGCCAAATTCTGATCTCTACTGTCAATTGAAGATATTAATTGACCAGAAACGGCTAGAATTGGCCAACAGGAGAGGTGTCGTGTTCCACCAGGACGACGCTAGACCACACACATCTACAGTGACTCGCAAGAAACTTCAGGAGCTTGGCACCAAGCGATTATCATATTTTCCTTGCATTGCAAAATTTCTTTAATGATAAAAAATAGGTATCTAGGGAGAAATATGAAAATCGACTACTAGAGTTTTTTGCAAATATAGAGTAGGGCCTCAATGAGAGAGACATTATGAAGTTACTTTTAAAATGACAACAAATCATACAACAAACGGTGCATAAGGTCCTATAGTTCATATAAAAATAATCTGGATTTTTCCCAACCTAATATTTTCGTTTGTTAAAGCCAAATTTCTCAATCATAATTTCGAAAATCTTTTGCTAACTTTCGATCTAATTATTTTGCTTTGCACCATCACACACTGGGTTAGCGAGCAATTATTAAAAAATCGATGGTGTTATGGAAATTTTTGACAAAGGCCGTAACATTTACTGATCATTGATCATTGGCCGGAAACTGCGTATTCAACAGCAATTATAACAGCATGGCAAGAAAGCGCGTTCGTTTATTTTAAGCATTTCCGAGTATCTATTTTTATATCATCATTCAATTAGTTTGATTGAAAATCCGATCTAAATACAAAGCAGCACTCAAGCATGGTGTGTGTGTAAATACACTTGTTGAATAAAATAAAATTAGAAACAGGATTTCTATTCTTAGACCATAAAAGAACTTCATTTTCTCCCCATAATTCTGAAAAACTTGTAAGTAAGAAAAAACAACAACAAAAATAACCATCAAACAGATCCGATATGTGTGTGTTTGTATGTAAATTTCCGGTTGCTGTTTTGGCCATTAGAAAATGTTGTTGAAGAGTGCGAAATTACAGCATTATTAAATGAAGAGTTAGTTGGTTGGATGGTTGGTTGCTTGGTTGGATGTGCGTTTATAATCGGACCAGTTTTAATGAGCTCTTGTTGGTATTCGTGGCCATCCACGTTGTTTTTGTTGTAAAACCATATGCAGCAAAGAAGTTTAGTTAAGCTTGGCGGTTTTTTTTAATTTTGTTTTACTTTCACTTGTAAAACTGTTGGTCAGAATAGACAAAAAAACCAACATGTTGATCGTATGGACAGACAGAGGGCTACACACATGGATAAACCATCAAATGAAGACTATTTTTAAGCGATTTTTTTGTTTATTTTACAAAAAACATTTAAGGGAACCCAAGACCCAACCAACAATCAACAATTTAACCATTGTTGTGCTAACTTGGTTGGGATTCTTGTTAGACGTGTTGTCTCTAAATAAACTCCAGCTGTTAGCCATGATTCTGATTTGTTTATTTGAAAGAAAAAAATTCTTTAATTTTTATTCTCTCTACCACACCAAGGCGAAAGTCATTTAAATCTTTCCATTGGGTGTTTTTTTGTTATGTTAAATACCTTTTACTATCGTGTGGTTCTACTTCTTCCCTGGGTTTATTGATGTGCTTTGATTTTGATTATAATAATCTTTATTGTTAACTTCCTTTCAATTTTTGTGTTGTTATTGTTTTGGTGTAATCGTACAACGATGACTAAGTCGATTCTATAACGATCGACCAATAATGTGAAACGGATTAAAGCAATTTATTCCACGATTCAGCAGTTAATTTGAAGTTATTTCTATTATAGGTGGATCGTTAAAAAAAAAAAAAAATTCTTAGGCCCCTGAACTTAATTAAGATTGCTTATGCGCATGTTATTAATGACAGATAATTCTGTTTTTAATTTTATTTATGAATGACTGGTATAGAACAGAATTTGTCTAGCATAACGGTTATGTTGTAACCTAATCTACAAGTAGAAATATTTTGAATAAAATTGTAAAGAATAGTGAAATATATTAAAACGAAGAATTTATATATACATTATAAAAGATTAATGTTGTTGTAATTTCACACCTTTCACTATTTTGTAAAATATTTCACTGAACTAAAGTTTGAAGAAAGCGAAGGCAAAATGAGAATTTAAAGGTTAAGGGAACCCATCCTCCATTCAAGATATAACATTTTCAAGGTTTTCAATGGGCTGGTAAATTAATACCAATTGAAGATTTAAAGGAGACAAAAATTAATTTACACATTTTTTGTTGTTGTTGTGGAACATCGGAATCGCAAAAAAATAACAAAATGGCGGACCTTTAAAAATTAGTTTTTGGAAAATGCCTATTTTTGGCCACAAACTGTGTTAAAACAAGTGAAAAAGCGTTAAGTTCAGCCGGGCCGAACTTTGGATACCCTTCACCACAGGAATAGTGACAGTTGCGTGAAATGAAAATACGGGGAACATACCAAAAAGTGGATCTATACCGACATTTCTAAAAACCGATTATGTAAACCATAATTTAAATTTCAGAAACAAATTATACCCTCAGCATTATATATAATTTTTAGTGTTGAAATTTGGTACCCAATAGGAACTCAATGTACCAAATTTCAGCGAATTAGTTGAAAAACGCGCTTAAGAACCCACAAAACGAAAATTGGGGGGTACTCAAATAATGGAGCTACGCCTAAACGTGGAGCTTCGAACTTGGCCTGCTTGCAGACAAATACGACTCCTTGCAACATTTTGGTGATATATCTCAATTCATTTAGAGGCTATAGTGATTACAAAATAATCACGTTGGGAGAAGTGAATTGAAGCGAATGGAGCATACTTTGAATAAACAGATTTTGAAGAAAGATAAATTTCATTATCGTCAGGTTCAAGTTTTTTATCACGATTTCCTTAGAAAGCGGAATGATCACAACTGATGGCAAAATCGTCTTAGAATTCCATAATTTTTAGGGTAAAACTGACTATACTATGGTAGAATATGCCTACATGGGGACAACCTCTGAACACGGAACTAATCATCTAACTATTTTAATACCATATACCACTACAAAATACCAAATTGCAGCGAAGTCGGTGGAGGACGCGCTCAAGAACCACAAAATACCGAAAATTTGGGGGTATCCGAAAAAATGGACCTATATTCAAAATTTTTGCGGAGAGATTTGGTACTTTAAGAACTTAAATTCTAAATTAGTCAATTCGGTGGAAAAATAAGATCTTAACCCCCCATCATACTGAAAATTAGGGGGTACCGTTGTATGGGGT
Organism: Musca vetustissima; assembly: GCF_032173495.1. Classification (NCBI taxonomy): domain Eukaryota; kingdom Metazoa; phylum Arthropoda; class Insecta; order Diptera; family Muscidae; genus Musca; species Musca vetustissima. The sequence continues at coordinate 16,601 of NW_026874728.1, forward strand.
CTAACAGAAAAAGTGGACCTATATATATATTTATATATATGTCGAGCACCCTATTTCAATTCCTTCAGAAGATAGCGTGATTACAACAGACGGACGGAATTTTAGAATTTTACCCTGATCAAGAATATATTCACTTTATAGGGTCGGAAATGAATATTTCGATGAGTTACAAAGGGAATGACAAAATTAATATACCGTCCATACTATGGTGGAGGGTATGAAAAGGGGGTTATACGGTGACTACCCTAAAAGGGGGCAAATATTAATAATTTTTGTTGGGAAGATTTGTTACCGTATACGACCACAAAAAA
>NW_026874729.1:0-16965 GCF_032173495.1 Musca vetustissima
GAAACTTTGATTTATGAACACTGTGGAGGTGTAGGATTGGGGTATGTAGGAAGATTTGGAAATTGGTACTACGATGTACTAAATTTGGTACAATTTGAATTGTGGGTGAACTGATAGAGTTGGAATCCTGAAACTTGGATTTAGGATTAGTGTGGGGGGTAGGATTGGGATATTTAGAATGTTTTTGGAAATTGGTACTACTGTGTACTAAATTATGTACAATTTGAATTGTGGGTGAACCGATAGAGTTGGAATCCTGAAAATTGGATTTTGTATCAGTGTGGGTTAGGATTGGGTTATGGAGGAAGTTTTGAAAATTCGTGTACTATTTTTAGTACAATTTGAATTGTGCGTGAACCAATGGAGTTCAAATTGTGAAATTTGAATTTGGAATCATTGTGTACGATCGGGGTATGCAGGGAGTTTTGTTGTATGGTTGATGAGGGTACTTATGGAAATAATGTATGCTAAATTGAACTAAATTTGGTAATATTTGGATTTGGGTGAACCTTTAGAGCTCGAATCATGAAATAAATGGTACTCAAATTCAATTTATGGTCGATATTAATGTGTGGATTGTTTAGTTTTTCTGATATAAGCAGTTTTCAGTGAAAATAAAATAATATTTTAATACATGTTTAAATATTACCCACATTCGCTAAGGAAGTTGCGGGCATATGCTAGTTTGAAATAAAAAGATGGGAATTAACCTAAAGAAGCGATGCGATTTCGAAGGTCTTTATTGAAGAAGGCTGGAATATTTTTACAGTATGTGTGGAAATATTGGTTAATATTGGCATTTATTATATCAAATCGATTGTTCAAGTGGTATGAAATATATTTGGTCAAAAAATATATGAGTCGCAGCAAAATAAACAGAGATTGGTTTCAGCTAACATAATCTCCTCGATTTGATGAGTAGCTGGGATTTCTGGACAGATTTCCACACATAACATAAAATATATGGACCAATCGGCGAACGGGGTTATAACTGAGCCCAGGTTTCCTTTCTGTCCCCCTCTTTGGATGTAGTTTTCTTGAATTTTTTTTATGTAAAAAGCCTAAACTTAAACGCCATTTTTGAAATAGAAATATAGTATTGAATATGTTCTTGACAATTTAGTTTACAAACTATAAAGAAAAAAGTTTGAAACCATATGATTGTCACTTACACCTTATTAAATACACCTTGAAAACAAGTTTATTTTGAACAAAATCAAAAAAAAGTTATTTGGATTAAAAAAAAAAAAAAAAAACAAAACAAGAACATTGAAATGAGTAGTGTGCATTTTAATTATAAATCGTTTTATCATCTGGAAAAATTCTGAGACTGGGATAAAATAAATTCAGATAAACCACTTTTTTTTAAAAAATTAACACCATTACAGAAAACAGCGAATTACTTAATAACTACTATACAACTACTACAACAGGGACATTTCACACTCTTTTGTAGTGTTAATGCGATCATATAAAAATACTAGGGTATACCTAATTTCAAAATTAAATTTAGTATATATTGCAGCAGTATAAAGGATGCTTACTGATTGATGATTTCTAAATTTTAATTTGATAACTTCAGCAGGGGCAGCGAAGCGCCAGGGGTCCCGCTAGTATTATATACATAAAAATGTTTTTTCCTCGAAATTTCTGTTTCAGAAAATTTTAAATAAAATATTTTCTAAAAGTATTTTCTAATTCATATCTCCTAATTATAATGTTACCTATAAGTAAATATTTTAAATATTATTTCTTACAGTCTTATTTTTATTGCAAACTGGCGGGCCCGGCAAACGTTGTCTTGGATAACATAATTGCCCAATATTAAGCTACACTCCACGATTTAAGATAGTGCTCTGAAATTTGCACATACATTGCTACTACTCCTACGATATTTGGTATTGAAAATGTTCAATATTAGTTCACTATTTAGGGTATCCCCATATATCGGAACTTCGAAATATGAGAAATTGTAACGAATTGGTTGTAATTGAGCAGAAAGTGTCCGTACCAAATATTATCAATATTGGCACATGTTTCACGGTATAATGGTTGCCCTAAAAATTCGGTATTTTGAAGATCTTGGGCACGGTTTTCAACAGCATTGCTTTTAATTTAATGTAAGGGATAGTTCTTGAGCAGAAAATCTCTCTACTTAAAATTATCAATATTGGCCCAAATATATTTGTTATTTGGCTGTAATTTTATATTTTGGATGATCATCGAGTAGAAAATTTTCCTAACAAAATTTGGCCAAGCTTCCGAAAAGCCTCCATATAAAGGCACTCCACATTATACGACCCTTTGAGGATTTGGACACGTTTTTCAACCTAATCAGCTGTAATTGGTTGTTAAAGAAAGCTCCTTGGGTTTCAATGAAGCTTGCCCCACGTTGGGCGCCAATAAAAAAAACTCCTTGGGTTTCAATGAAGCTTGCCCCACGTTGGGCGTCAATAAAGCAACTCGAAACACCAAGATTTAAAATAATGTTGGCTACTCCTTGTTTAGGAACTACTTCCAGCTTATGATCTAGTCCATCAACTTGGGCAAGCGTGGGTAATGATCTTAAGCCTTCAGTGTCCGCTAAACGAATTAGAGCCGGGTGGTCCAGGACTCGGAGTGAAGCTGATTTTATTGAAATTAAATTGAGCTTAGGTACTAATTATGAGAAGCAAGATTCTTATCTAGTAATGGTTGTGTAAAAAGGTAGTGATATCAGTGATGTAGTTTTTGGTACTATTTACAAAATATTTACATAGTTAACCGTTAATTTCAAATGTTTAAAACAGAGTTGCATTTTAATATGTAAAGCATAAATAAACGTGTTTACACTATAAAAATAAAATACATAAAAGGAATTCAGATAAAAATAACTAAACTAATTCAAAATAGAGTTGATACGTTTCAGTCTCCCCCTCTGATGCTGATATCGTCCCGATGATGCATCAGTAATAAAGGGTTGTGAAATCTGATAGATGATAAGTAGAGCTGGAGTGTTGATTCAATAATGAAGAAGGCGTTCTCGTAGTCATCATATCTTTCTGGGAGTTGGTACGTCAGGTATACGCCTTCTCCCCCTAGAACAGAACTGCAAACTCGGAACTGCATAATCTTCCAATAGCAGCTGCAACCCGTTTACTGCGTCGGCGTCTGAGATGGACTCGATGTTTCTGGATGTCACAAATTCTTCAACTAGGCGGCATCTCTCTGCCCCCGAAAACGCAAGTACAATGCGAAACGAACCCGTCCGGTTGTTGTTCGCCATTGCCTGGATCAGTTGTTTGAATTGACTCTCAGTAAACTGCGTCATATCTTCTTCTTCGCCTGACACGTACTCGTCGTTATCTGCTTTGGTTTCAATGTTTGTGTCGTTGTTCGTGGCCACTTCGTTGGGCATCTATAAAGAAGGCCGTCTGATTTGTTGGTGTTGTCCTCGGCTTTTACTTATAGGTCGTAGTACATGGCCACTGAGTTGGGCGCCAATAAAGAAAGCTCCTTGGGTTTCAATGAAGCTTGCCCCACGTTGGGCGCCAATAAAAAAACTCCTTGGGTTTCAATGAAGCTTGCCCCACGTTGGGCGTCAATAAAGCAACCCGAAACACCAAGATTTAAAATAATGTTGGCTACTCCTTGTTTAGGAACTACTTCCAGCTTATGATCTAGTCCATCAACTTGGGCAAGCGTGGGTAATGATCTTAAGCCTTCAGTGTCCGCTAAACGAATTAGAGCCGGGTGGTCCAGGACTCGGAGTGAAGCTGATTTTATTGAAATTAAATTGAGCTTAGGTACTAATTATGAGAAGCAAGATTCTTATCTAGTATTGGTTGTGTAAAAAGGTAGTGATATCAGTGATGTAGTTTTTGGTACTATTTACAAAATATTTACATAGTTAACCGTTAATTTCAAATGTTTAAAACAGAGTTGCATTTTAATATGTAAAGCATAAATAAACGTGTTTACACTATAAAAATAAAATACATAAAAGGAATTCAGATAAAAATAACTAAACGAATTCAAAATAGAGTTGATACGTTTCATTGTTTTATTTGGTATCCTACTAAAATGGTCAATATCAGTTTACTCTTCTGTATTTTGAGGAGTTTGTCACGTGTTAAAACAAAATTGGCTGTAATTTTATATTTTAGATGATCAGTGAGTACAAAATCTACTTAAACAAATTGTCAATATTGATCCAAGTTTCCGGGTAAAACCTTCAAATTAGATATATATGTCTTGTATTTTTTTCTAATATTGCAGATTTTTTGTTAGCTGTCCTATTTCCAGCTGAGCTCAATGATAGATTTTTGCACATTTTTGGTATCGGATATATGCGAGGGGTTCTGTTTATAAGTTCAAAGATATTGGAAAACGATTAGGCTTATAACCACTTGATTTAATATTTCACGTGGCATATCAACATTTCAGGTACTTTAAGGAACAGCATGTTCCTATTAGCATGGATCTTAGAATCCTTCATATCCTGAATGGACACGAACTCAATTCAGAATGTCTTCTGATTTTCCATCCTTGCATTAGTCCTAAAATGTACGTGCATTCTATGGAAAACTTGTACATACAATGATCGCGTGTACTTGTCAATTATTTGTTGTATTCTCCCAAAAAATGTTTCAATACAATGTCAATCCAATTGAAAAAAAAAATATTTTGAAAATTTTCAATAAGTGGCAAATTGTAGGCTTAACGAATGATACGCTACCGATTTTCGCCAAAAAATATCTCAAAATAACAGCTACAACGTGGTGCAATCCAAATAGCTCGATACTAATTTCACGAAAATGTAAATATGTTGCAAAATAATTTTTGCAAAATTTTCGTGGTTTTTGACTTTTCACTTCAAGACTAAGATAAGAGAAATCCGTTCAGCCGTTCTTGAGTTTTAGCGAGATTAACGAACAGCAATTTATTTATATATATAGATAGATATAGATATCTTATACTTCACTAATACAAAAATATTGTGGAATAAAATTACAAAAAGAAACCCTATCGAAGCAGAGACGAAAAAAGCTTAGCTTAAAGCATGTGCAACGTTTATCTAGCCTAAAGCATTGGTTGTATCTGATTCAGTCACGGCAAAGCACACAATTCATTTTTTTCTCCTTTTGCTTTTGTATAGTGTAACGAAATTACGTTTTGATTATATGATAATAGGGGAAAATTTATGATAATCGTTTATTAAAAAAAAAACAACAACAGTACACGAGGGTATTTAAAATTTTTAAATACAATACAATTGTAAGCGATTTCAGTTGTTATTTGAAAACATAAAAGTTTTAATTTTAGTATTCAGTTAGCTAGGTGTACTTAGTAACAGTTCTTAGTTACCTTGTGCACCACTTACTATAATGTTGTAATTTGAAATGTTAATTGTAGAATATTTTTATGAAAATCTTTCATATTAAAAATAACAAAATGGACTATTTCATTACGAAGAAAAATTACACAACTATTCCTTCAATAAAGCACAATCGAGAAAAACATATAACTAGAGCGAAAGTTGCAGGTAGAATATCAAACCACAGAAGAATAATGAATTACAACGAAGTAGAATAATTTATCAATGAAATTTATAAGCAGACTAGAAGGTACCTCAAAAAAGTGGACAGCATAGTCATAACAACAGCGGATAAGGGTAATAAGACGACAGTAATGAACAAAGGTGAATATTCGACAAATATGATCTTACTATTAGAAGATAAAATGACATAAAAACCAACAAGAGTAGATCCACCAATGCAACTGCAAAGAACGAATAATAATATAATCTCGGAATTAATTAAAAAAATCATAACGAAAACAGAAAAGTTTAGAATGATATGCCAAATCGCGGAAGTCCCTGAACTATACGGACTAGATATAATGCCCCAGTCTGGACTTCTTTCCTTAACGACACACAATGGAGATCATTGCAAACATCCCAAAATAATGCACTCCGAATTGCAACCGGGTGTGTCCAGATGACGAGCGTCGATCACCTCCATGAGGAGACCAGGATGCTGTCAGTCAAGCAACATAATGTGTTGTTGACTAGACAGTTGCTGCTGGCATGCTATCTGCCGTGTCATCCTAACCATCACACTGCGATGGCAGATCCACCTCCGTGACACATCCGCCAGGACTTCAGGCGCTATCGTGATGGCATCCAAGACGTCAACAGATTGTCGATAGCGAACGCGATGAAATCCGTGCATCAACTGGCGGTCTCCGATGACATAAATGGCAACAGATGCAATAAAGTCCTACAACAACATCCTCCTGCAATTTCGGAGAGTGAGAGGCTTCTTCCTAGGCAAACCCGTTCAATTCTGTCACAACTAAGGTCCGGATACAGCAATGTACTCAATTCGTATCGAGAGCGCATTGTCCCCGGAATCCTAAACAGGCGTCCTTCCTGCCAGCAAAGCCCTCACGACACACACCACTTATTCAATTGTCCGTCCGAGCCTACAAGTCTATTGCCCATAGACTTATGGCTAAAGGCAATAGAGGTGGCACAATTTCTCCGGCTACCCTCTTCAAATCCGAATTCCTAATTAATTAATTAATATATTTTCTTTTTCCTTCTTCCGTTTTCTTCTATCAACATTTTTCAGGAAAGAACTTTCGTACAACAACTATTCCGGTTGTAAAAAAGAAGTCCGCAAATTAATTACAGGCAGCTCTGAAAAAGACTAAATACTTTGGCATTGGTTTAATTGTTGTTGAGGTGAGTATTGTATTTGATATTCCAATTCATGATCGTCAAATTAATAAATTTGTGATTCATATGTCTTATTTCGATTTAATTGTACATGTTTACACAAATGCGTGGATTTATCACTGAATTATTGAACGCATCGAGTTGCAATGGTTATGTTTATAGATTATAGGCGAGAAAGCAGAAACGTCAAGACATCACAAGCCAAAGCAAATTTGGTATTATTTGAACATTAAAACAGAGAATGACCGTATTGTAACTTTTGCTAGGAAAATTAAATTAAAATATCATTCGTGACACTGTCGGAATTATATATTTGAGCTATAGGTCGGTCTTATCACTCAATTCAATAATAATTGCGAGCAGTCCAACAGATGAAGGAATATGCATAATTACTGACAAAGCTTTGAAAACACATTAATATCTATAAGGATATTATCATAAATCTCATTGTAATTCATCTTGAATTCCTATGACCAAGTGCTTAGGCCGCGTCGAGAACAATCTTTTCTAACTGTCCCCTTTAGTCCTTAATTCAGGAGCAATGTATCTGCTATTAAATATTTAATTTTATTGGCTTAACAACCTACACGTTCAAGGCAACATAACAAATTTAAGGAGACATCGGATATAACAATATTTTCGATTATTTCTAGGTGTTAAGTTTAGTTATAAAGATTACTAGACATTCCGTCCATAGTTTATATCTATATATATAAAAGAGCTTAGTGTTAAGTGAGTGAGTGAGTTAGTGACTGACAGATCATCGCCCAGACGAAATGGGTAAAGCTAGAAACTTGAAATTTTGAGTGAAGGTTGCTGTTGGTGTGTAGGCGTGAGATAAGGCTGGGTTTTTGGAAATTCGAACTAGAAGGGTACGAAAAGTACTAAAATGTACCAAATATGGTACCCTTTGTATTAGGCGAACGGGAAGAGCTAGAATTCTGAAATTTGGCATGTGGGTCACAGATGGGTAGTTAGAAAGATGTACAAAAGGGTTTTTGGAAATTGACCTAAAAGTGTACGAAAAGTACCAAACTTTACTAAATTTAGTTCCAATTGTATATGTATTGAACATATATAGCTAGAATCTTGAAATTTTATATGGTATAAAGGTTGGGAAGTGGTATTAATGTATGGAAATGGTTTATGAAATTAGTACATATTTATATCAAACGTACAAAATGGTACTAAATTTAGTACTATTTGCGTTTAAATGAGTGTATAGAGACGAATGCCTTATAATCGGAAATAGGAATACTATTGTAGTACAGGATTGAGGTAGCTTTAAAACTTCGTACTTATTTGTACGAAAAGTACTAAATGGTACTAAATTTGGTGCAAGTTGGATTTAGGTGAACGGATGGAGCTGGAGTCTTCAAGTTGAGAATTAAAATGGCTGTTGGAGTGTAGGATTGAGGTAGTTTAAGAAATTCGTACTTACTGGTACGAAAAGTTCTATATGGTACTAAATTTAGTACAATTTGGATTTTGCTTGAAAGTATAGAGCTGAAAACCTGAAATTTAATGTAAGATTACTGTTGAAGATTGAGCTATAGACACATTTGGAAATTCGCATTTATGTGTACGAAACGTACTAAACTGAACTAAATTTGGTACAATTTGGATTTGGGTGAATGCCTAATGAATGGCTGAAAACCTAAGATTTGGAATAATGGTTGCTGTTTGAATATAGAATTGAGATATGGAAGCATAGTACTTATGTGTACTAAATGGTACAACTTAATAATGTGTGAACGGATATAGCTGGACTCCAGAATTTTCGAATTAAAATTACTGTTGGAGTGTAGGAAAAAAGTATTAACTGGTACCAAATGGTTTACAATTTTTTTTTGTGTGAACGGATAGGGCTGAGATTCTGAAATTTTGAATTAATATAACAGTTTGAGTGCAGGATTGAGATATGTCGGTAGTTTTGAAAATTTGTAATACGTGTACTAAATGGTACTAAATTTGGTACAATTTAGATTGGAGTGAGCGGATAGAGATGGAAAACTTAAATTTGGAATGAAAGATTACAGAATAAAGGTAGTATTGGAATTACGTACTTATGGATACGAGAGGCACTAAATGGTACTAAATATGGTACAATTCATTATGTGTGAGCGGGAATCATAAAATTTGGAATTAAAATTAAGGATTGGATTGTAGGATGAGACATGGAGTTAGTTTTAAAAATGCGTAACTATGTGTACTAAATGGTACTAAGTTTAGTACAATTTAGATTTTAGTAAAAGGATAGAGATGGAAGACATATATTAAAAATAAAATTACTGTTAGAGTACAGGATTGAGACAGTGTTGGAAATTCGAACTAATAAGTACGAAAAGTACTAAATATGGTAAAATTTGGATCTATGTGAACGGATAGGGCTGCGATCCTGAAATTTGGCATTAAAAATAGTTTTGTGAAAATAGTGAAATAGAGAAGTTTTAAAATCTCGTATTAACGTCTACGAAAAGTAAACAATTTGGATGTTGGTGAACGGATCGAGCTGGGATCCTTAAATGTGTACTTAAGGTTATCATTGGAGTGCATGACTGAGGTAATTTTGGAAATTCGTACTTATGGGTACGAAAAGCACAAAATTTGGTACAATGTGGACTTGAGTGAACGGTTAGAACTCAAATTCTGAAAGTTGCCACATAGGTTACTGTGGGATTGTAGGAAAAGTACAGAATGGTACCAAATCTGGTACAATTTGGAGAACAGACAGAGCTGAACAGAACTTACGATTGCTATTTGAAAGCAGATTTGGAATATTGAGATAGGTTTGTAATATGGGTACGAAAAGTACAGAATGGTACCAAATCTGGTATAATTAGTTTTTTAATGAACAGACAGAACTGGAATGCTCAAATTTGGACTTACGATTGCTATTTGAAAGCAGGATTGAGGAACATTTGGAAATTTTTACTTATGAGTACGAAAAGTACTAAATTTGGTACGGCTTGGACTTTGGTCGAATTAAGATTTCTGTTAGAGTGTAGGATTGATGTAGTTTTAGAAATTCTTACTTAGGAGTATGAAAAGTACTAAATGAGTTTAAATTTGGATTTGGTTGAACTCACAGATTTGCAATTTAGATTATTGGTAAAGTGTAGTATTGAGTTATGGCGACAACTTTGGAAAATCAAATTTATGTGTACGAATAGTAAATAGAATAGAAAATGCACTAAATTTGGATGTGGGTAACGGAGAGAGCTGGAAACAAAAATGTATAATGTCGGTCACTGACGGAGAGTTAGAAAGAAGTACCAAGGGGGTTTTGGAAGTAAAGTGCTAAATGAAACAAAATGTGGAACCTGTGCGTATTTGCTGAAATCTAATCTTTTTTTAATCTGTGTTATAAAACAAAAAAAAATAATGGATTTTGAAAAATAGTGATTATGTGTTTGAAGAGTTCTAAATGGTAATAAACTTCATATTAGATGTAGAAATAGAGATGGAAGTCAGAACTATAGTACAACAAATTATAAAGTATTCACGATTTCCATATGAAATATTTTTTGTATTCCCTTTCCGCATACGAAGTAGCGGGCACTTTGCTAGTATTCAATATACACAAACAAGTTCATAGAGTAACTTCGGGTAATGTGGACCACCATTTTCTGTTTTTGATAAAAACAAATTGTTTTCACAACATAGTACATTTGTTGTTTCAATATATTGCAGGTAAAACATTATATATATTTGTCAATAAAAATGTTATTGCATTATATTTCAAAAAACTCTAAACTGCGAATAAAAATAACTTGGCGGGTAATGTGGTCCAGTAGTGTGGGTAATGAGGTTCAGTAAGTTAATGGTAGGTTGTGGATTGGTTGTGATAAATTTCAATTTATTGCACTCTTTGGTAACAATGAATGCAAAAAAATATGGGTTCATGTTTTGGAATAGCCCCCATTTAAGGGTACCGCCCATTTGCGGTCCTTGCTTCATTATCCAACCGAAGCACCTGTAATTTCGCATATCGAGTTTTCAGAGTATAGAATACCTCCTCGCATATTAAATTACCCGACATTGAATATTTTTATTTAAAAAATAATTATTGGCTTCAAAAATGAATAAAAATTAAAAATCAACGATTGTAATTACACATAAACGTATATTTTTGTTAAACAATAAAACCACACAACTTCTTTATATTCAAGAAAAAAACAAAGTATTCGACTATTTTGCAAAAACGTTCAACTATTGTGCTAAAAAATGTTCAAATCACACTGTTACAATCAGAGCTATATTTTCTACTACTTCATTTTCAACATTGCAATTATTTATTAAAAAACCAAGTTTGACGTTTGTTTTCACTAATTAGGAAAACATTTATCAAGGCGGCATTGACATATTTTAAGCGTTTTCTTAGATATGGGGGGGGGGTGGTCCACATTAGACGCATAGTACGCAACAATAAGCGACGAAACGCTTACTAAATTTGGAAAGCAATGAAGGACGACGAATTCCAATACCAACATTGCCACCAAAAAACAATATACAAAAAAAAAGAAAAAAGTTTTTCCTCAAGTAATTTTTTCATGCACACAAATGATTTTCCGCCGCAGAAATACACAAAAAATTGATGTAGATTGTTATATGTCAAGAAAACAACAAGTATACCTGCTAAATCAAACCAATGGAATAAGTAATGCCAAATTACCAAATATCATATATACTAAAAACGCATACATATATACCACATAAATTTATATTCTATATACAAATGTATACCAGTTAATCGTTATGTTGTTTTCGTTCTGTAATAGATTTACAGAGAACACAAGACCAAATTACTGCATATATAACCGTTGAATATACAATGCAAAGAAATGCGTAAATTAATTATTACCATTATCTGCTGTATATTAAATATTTTTTTATTATTAGTGGTAATTATGTAAAAAGGGGAAAAACAAAAAAAAAAACAAAATTTGCACATTGAATATGTACATATTTACATGTATTGGTAATAAATAATTTTTGTATGTTTTTTTCCATTTTGTACGTTGTTCTTGATTAAGTGCGCCAAAATGTACCTCCAATTCAAAAAAAAAGCTTAAATTTAAATGCACAAAGAATTTGTATGTTATTTTCTATGTTAAACCATATTTATATTTCGATCCCTTTAAACGGCATATACATTAGAACTTTTTATCGGGTTAACCTACTTTATGAAGATTTATTTGACATATATGCAAAGGAATTGACAATTGAAACTCACTGAGTTAACGAAATCCGGTTAAATGTAAACGTACTATTATTGTCATTGTATTTTTTTTATAGAAATCTCAATATTTTTATACTAGCTGTGTTCCCAAACCTGCAATATAGTACTATATTGTACTAGTTTTACAATTTTTGCTAGAAAAGCGTTTCCTTACGTCGAAAAGTTGGAAAAATTGAAGTTAAATTTAAGAGAGTTAAAACCAAAATGGCGTTCTCTTCTCCTATTGTCTGCAAGACCAATTTGACCTAGCACGAAATAGTAAATGTAGTAAATTATGAATTTGACATTTGATTGCCAGAGATATACAGTCCGAAATAAAGCATATGAAAGTTAGCGCTTCAACAAAAGGGACACACGCACAGACGCACACACATTTGTTTGAAAAAAAAAACAAATAAGAAATTTAAAAATGGACAAACAGATTTTTTATTCTCTTTTGAAGGATAGCGAAGATGAATGGCTGGCAGAAGATTCAGATGAATATACTATAGAATGAAGACTTGGGTTGGATTGGTTAATCGTACTAACCAATGTGTGTACATTAGTCCAAAATATCTTGGGCTTAAGTCAAGTTTAGGGGCTCCACTTGGATCGCTTTGACATTTTTACAGTAAGTAGTCCTCGTGAACTGATTACAGTGATATATATTTTATAGGGAGAAATGCATACTTCTCGCGATATTGGCCTTGAAAGTTCGGAGAGTATGTTGTTTTAATCAGCCGTATCATTTTAAAGGTTATGGTTTGTGCTATATAACTAGATGAAGAATATATTGCATAACCAGGTATGCGCCTGTCCATATGTGAAAGTCTTATTCTTTTTTAAGTTCTCTTAAAAAGTACCCGATATAACCTTTTAATGATACTCATGTTTCCTTGGTGGCAATAGAAAAAGGGTTGTTTTAAAGAAAATATGTTCCGAAATTTCAAGGCCAATATCTCGGGAAGTATGCATTTCCTCACATGAAATGTATATCACTGTAATCCGCACAAGGAGGGCTACTTACGGTAATCATTTCAAAATGATCCGAGTGGAGCCCCTAAACTTGACTTGTTCCATATCTTGTTGTTCAATTTTGCTAAAACATTCCAATCAAAATATCTACCAATTTAAATAGCATTAACATTATGGGAGCGTACAGCCATGTAAGCCTTTCCGAACTCGGAGTCGTCGGAAACTCCACATCCAAATATTCGATAATGTTTCCTCTAAATTATACAAATAAAAAATAAACAATAAATATTAATATTATCAAAATCACGCAATGGGCGGCGTTTAATTTTTTGTTTTTTTTTTATCTCTAAACAAGTTAAGGAATGAAATAAATATAAAGGGAAATAAAATTTATAAGAAAATACAAATTTGTTGTTAACTATATTACGAAAAATATATATTTTTATGATGAAGTTTGTGAAAATTGAAATAAAACTTCAGGAATCGCTTTAGGTGCAATTAATTTCTCTGTATTCCAAGATGTTGTCGATGCAATATCGGATGGAATATCTGCAAGAAAAGCCATCCAAATGGATATGATAGACAGGAACGGATGAATTTTCACGATCTTGAGAGGGATCCAAAGAAACAAAAGAGAGTCTCTTGATCCACGAGTATATCAAGCTGGGATGAATTGTATTCACACTGAAAATAAAGAATTATGAAACAATAGCGGTTTTCATGAATGGTTGTAAATACAGTTACTCTCAAAAATAACGCTAATTGTATGTTGTTCAGATGTTCTTTAAAAAAGTTCAAAATTTTTGTTACAAAGGTAAGTAGTGGAGGAGTATCGACGTTTTTGTTAAGCATTCAGCGGCGAGCAAAGCAAAAGTTGTGTGTACTTTAAAATGTTTTAGGGGTATATCAAAATACTATTGGCAATTTGAAATTGAGCATCGAATAGTAGTTCTGACTGATATGCAGCCAAATAGATAAATACTTAAAAAATATTCCATAATATTGTGCAAATTGTTCGTAATAGACGAAATATATTACCGAAATGTATCACATCTGGTCGCTCAAGATTGTTAACTGACGCAGATGTTCGACATATTTAAAGTTTAAAGAGGAATTGAGATACTAGCACTTAAAAATTAGCAGACAAGCCTATAAATGAGCACTTTAGTGATTGAACTCTTCATAGATTCCTAGGTAGAATAGGTCTAGTTGCAGCAGTAAAGAAAAAAATAAACCAGCCATATAAAACAAAAACCATGGCATAATTACACAAGGTAGTTTCATGCAGACATATGATTCCATTTTTTCATAATTTTATTTTTGTCAACATTCAGATTTCAAAATTTGCATGAAAATATCCTCCTTCGAAATGTACCAATTGTGTAGACATGAACCAATTGTGTAGAAAACTGCATATCTCTAGGAGGAGTTACAATTCCAACAAGATAGAGATCCTAATTGACTTTATAAACTAAAAATTTTATTTGCTCTAATGGCCAGCATAAAACCCCTATCTTAATCCTATCGAAAATTTGTAAGCGCTTTTAAATAGGAGTCTGACAGTTATGAAAAAGCAACTTGTTTTTAGCCAGGTGTTTGTAAAAAACTAATAAACAAATTATAATACAGGCTATGTAACACAATTTCCTTGATTTTGAGGGAAGCAGGGGATTTGTGGGCAGATTTCAACACGGGGTAATTAACAATCTCCTTTTGGGATTGAATCGATCATAAGAACACACATATACATATGTATGTATATTTGCAATCTGGAACCCAAGTTGTACTTGCGGCAAATAAGCTGCCGGATTTAAAACAGATTAAAGTTAACCTTTCCTTGTCGTCATTGGGGCATTAACAAATATTCCGTAGCTATAAATGGATTATTTTTGCACTTTTATTAATAAAAAACAGTAACCTAAAACAAAAGACAATATTTTAAATCGAAATGAATCGTTGACAAATATTTTTGACAATTTGCTTTACAAACAATAAAGAAAAAACTTTAAACCCATATGATTGTCACTTACACCTTATTAAATACACCTTGAATAGATCCATAAAATAGTTAATATCAATAGGCGTGTCTGGTTACTTTTCCAGTAACATTCACTCAGTAAGTTCTAGTTCAGAGAGCAAGCCTTTTTTACTCTCTTTTGCGATAATACTGAGAAAAGTAAACAGACAACATTTAGTAAGATTCGGCAAATAAACAGCTGATTCGAGAAAACATTTTTATTTGCATCAAAATAAATAAACAAACAAAGGCCGAACACAATTATTTGTATTGCATTTAATATTAAAACTAAAATGAACAATAAAAGAAAATTTGGTATGTTCCCCGGGAACATTTAAGCTTCCTGCATCAATACATTGCCCTCTTTCTGGAACTTGTCTAAAAATATAAAGAATTAGTTTCTTATTTAATTAAACTTTGCATTACTTATGCATTTTCTGTAATTTTTATGAAACTTAATATCAAATTAAACTCTGAAAATTAAAAAAATCTTTTGAAAAATTTTTGTGTTTGGTCATAAAACAGCTGACCCAAAAATGGATGAGTTTGCAAAATCTTACTGCATAAAATTCTTTCAGTAAACTCCAGTAAGTTTGTTGTTGTTGAACTGTCAAACTTGCTCTCTCACTTGGCTCTCTTTTACTGGATTTTTGGGTAAACAGACAACAGTAACATTTGGTAACAATTGTTACCAAATATGAGTAAACAGACACTGCTAATATATCACCACTAATTTCAATGCCTCTATCCATGATGCAATAATAAGGTGATGTATCAAAACAAAAACATTTTTTTTTTGTCTCGATTATCTGTCACATATATTTCCTCATAATATTTCAAAAATTGGCAGCATTGCACATCGAATTCAAGTAAAATTTACCACTTTGACAGTTAATCAAGACATCAGTCACTCTAAATGGACTACCTATTCATTGTGCCATGCCTCTATCTGCAAATCCTTAAAATATGCTACAACTTACCATTGCTATAATTTCCAATCCATACTACTCTCTGCAAATGGAAGTAGGAATTGCGGTGTAGATAATAAGGGCACTCGAGTTCGACTTCATTCCCACCACTGAACCAATTGAACAAACGTGCGCACCAAAATCATCGGCATAACTTAAGGGCTAAGCAGAATGTTCGCGTTGAGCGCGTTTTTTGTTATCGCGTTAACGCACGCAAAAAGTTAAACTATATTTAACTCCGAAGCGCAGCGCACGTCAACTAGTGTTATCGTTTCCTTTTGGTTAGCCTTTTATGGTAACGCTTAATTCATACGGATTGACAATTTTCAAATTTTGCAGCTCAATGTGTTTTCGTCTGTGGTTTAAAACAGAATCACAATTATGGAAGTATTGCAATTAATAGTACGTTCACATTTAACCGGATTTCGTTAACCCAGTGGGTTTCAATTGTCAATTCCTTTACATATATGTCAAATAAATCCTCATAAAGTAAGTTAACCCGCTAAAAAGTTCTAATGTGTATGCCTTTTAAACCTAGAAAGACTGGAATTTTATATAAACCTATATTGCCTAAAATCGGTGAAAATGAAAGAATTTTTATTGTGTAAAGAATTTTTAAACTTATCTTTTACATTAGTTCAGTTCCAGAACCTACAAGAATCTACTAATTTTACAAGTTTTGCAACTTTTTACTCGAAAACCGTTCCTGAACCCACAAAACTGGTAAAACATTGAATCAAATTTAAGAGACCACAAAACAAAATCGCTTTCTCGTTGTAAACTTTTTACTCGAAAAATTTGGGCGAGTAAAAATGGTAACCGGAAATGCTAACTTCTGATTGGCTGTTGTTTTGATTTTGAAGTAAAGACATCTAATTTTGAAATAATTACTAGATTTCCGTTCCCGAACTTTTCAAATTTTTTTGTACTCTGAGAGAGATTTTGACATTATTCCCTTTTGCTAGGTTTACTATTAAAAAATAACTGGAACAGACCAATTATTTTCATATTTGACACATTTTGTTTGCTCAAACAGTGAGCAAATAATGAAATGGAAAAAAAA
>NW_026874730.1:0-16729 GCF_032173495.1 Musca vetustissima
CAAATGTGTCCATCAATGACCAGTGTTGAGTGTCGATATATATGTGTGTATGTTTGTTATCCTGTATACTTTTTTCAATCCCTTTTTTATCAATATTTCCGCTTGAGAGAACCTGACATTTTTTCTTTACTTAACATATCCTAGATGAAATATTTGCTGGTTTTGAGAGACATTTGTTTGCAACTGTGCATCGGTGTTTGAGTGTGAGATTGGATTACAGAACTAGTTTTTGTATATGGAGAGATCCTTTCGAGTTTGTGCATGGCTGATTAAAGACACATCATACCGATAGATAGTAGTTATACAGTCTGGACGACCGAACGGCCAACAGACATCTAGACCAACATATCAATTGAAGCATTTGGTCAGTGAAAGGAAACTATGCGGGTACTTTTCTGCAAAATTATATTTTACACTCAGAGAAAAAATATTTATTTTTAAATTTGTTTAAAATGCATTCTTATAGTCTAGTAACAGCCGTTTTTAAAATTAATTTTCAGGGTCTAGCAGCAGGCGTTGATTTTTTAAAATTAATTTTAAGGGTATAGCAACAGACGTGGATTTTTTAGAATTCATTTTCAGGATTTAGCAACAGGCCTGAATTTTTTAAAATTAATTTTCCGGGTTTTTATTCAGGCGTGTATTTTTTTTTAATTTATTTTTAAGGTCTATATTCAGGCCTTTCAGATCATACATGATGTTTGATATGTTATATGTCCGTGTGTATGTGTGTTCATATGTGTAAAAAGATGCCCAATGATTTCCCATGTCAAACGACAGTTAAATCAACAGACAATAATTTATCTTAGCACAAAACGGACAATGGACCATACTTTCAATATATATTTTTTCTGTTTTCAATTTGTTTTTTTTTTTTTATTCCTATGGTCATTCAAACAGAATGGTGGTTACACATGAGAGCATTGAAAAAATATCTATGAAATTGCTTGGCATTTGACGATGTCC
Organism: Musca vetustissima; assembly: GCF_032173495.1. Taxonomy (NCBI): domain Eukaryota; kingdom Metazoa; phylum Arthropoda; class Insecta; order Diptera; family Muscidae; genus Musca; species Musca vetustissima. The sequence goes on from NW_026874730.1 coordinate 967, forward strand.
ATGTCGATGTCGAATAACAGATTAGATCAGAAACCGTTGCAAATAATAAAGAAATACTCGTAATAATAAATTTAAATATTTATTATCTTGTCAGTTGATTTGTCTTATACAAAGGCACAAAGAGGATTTCAAGATTACTGTTTGCTTTCTTGGATTAGCTGAAGTAATTCGATAAGTTAATCTGTTTGGAATATATAAACGAATGAACATTTAAAAATTTGCTTTAAAGTTTTAAAAAGAAAAACATAAAAAACATACATAAAAAAAATAAAAATCTAAGCCTGGTCTGACGCCTGATAATGGGCCCTTAAAATTAATTTTAAAAAATCTTTGACTAAATGTAGACCCTGAAAATAAATTTAAAAAAATCTCTGTTCTAAAATTTGTACTTTCCCTTTAAATTCCGTCTTATCCTTATTATTTAATTATGTTTAATAAAAGCCACAGGATAATACCATTAAATGAATCCAGTTTTTATTAAAAAAAGAGAGAACGCAAGCCAATCCCAACCAGGAAGAAAAGGACCACACACACACCCTTGCCCTCGCCTCGGAGGGTAGTAGTGAATGTATAATTTATATTATATGAGTGTAAAATTAAATAACAATTCTGCTTATTTTATTTTTTAAAACTGGATTACTTACAATTCCCTTTTATGTTCCTTAAAGCAAATGGGAAAATGGAAAGAATAACAAAGCCACTCACACGCACGCACTTTCATTCAGGCCGGGAAGCTGACACTCAATTTCCAACATTGGTTGTAAAGTTGTATGACGTATCTGTGACTGTGAGTGTGCGTATTTATTTACCTGTAAGTGTATGCATACACCTCAAGTATTTATAGGGGAAAACGCTGGGAGAAAAGAAACCGGAAACCTACGACCGTAAAACAAAATGCAGCTGTACTACGATGAGAGGATACGAATGAAGAGGACCACCACACCGAAGAACAAACTTGGAGCCACCAAGCCAGGCCGACTTAAAATGGTAAAGTGTTTTGGAGTGTGAGTATGGTGTTATAAGATAAATATTAACTTACATCCTTAAGGTAGATTGTGTATTTTCTTCATTCCTACATATTTACTTTTTCCATCCCTCAAGCAGGTCTCTGTCACTCAGTAAACACACGTTCGGGTATATCTCGTTCCCTTTATCATAAACAACGAATTAAATGGAAATTTTAGAAGACCAACAAGAACAAGACTTGTTAGATCCCTAAATCACATCGGGAAGGTTCGAGCGGAGTGTTTGCTGCCAACTGCATGTTGCATTCCAGGAATATTTTCACCACAGGAGCTTACTTACGACGCTTTTGCTTTCCCATTTCCATTTCCCATTCTAGTTTTCTTTATCTCTTCATCTCCCTCTCTTTTGCTCGGTGTTACTATTAAGTATTAAATACGGATTTCCTGGCAATATATTTTGATATACATTCTCATCTAAGGATATGTTGAACAGTGGACCAAATGAGAATTGTTTTTAAATTAATATCGTGGGTTTTTTAATATTAATTTTCAACTCATACCTATAGAGGTGGATTTTTTAAATTGAATTTTCAGGGCCTACATTTAGGCGTGGATTTGTTTTACATTAATTTTAAATTTCTAATTTAAGGCGTGTATTTTTAAAATTGTCTACAGGGTCTACATTTCATTTCAACGCCTACATTAAGGCAAAGATTTTTTAAACTTAATTTTCAACGACTACATTAAGGCGTGGATTTTTTAAAATTGTTTTTTTCAGAGTTTACATTTAGGCGTGGATTTTTAAAATTCAATTTTCAGGGTCTACATTTAGGCGTGGATTTTAAAATTCAATTTTCAGGGTCTACATTTAGGCGTGGATTTTAAAATTCAATTTTCAGGGTCTACATTTAGGCGTGGATTTTAAAATTCAATTTTCAGGGTCTACATTTAGGCGTGGATTTTAAAATTCAATTTTCAGGGTCTACATTTAGGCGTGGATTTTAAAATAATTTTCCTGAGATTATATACATCATGCCATTCTAATTTAATTCCATTATATATATATATATATATATATTTCTTTTTGTTTCTACATTTATGGTTTCATTTTATATATCATCTAAAACCAATGCTGAAAACCTCAGAATAACATTTACAAACAAATTTAACGAAATGAGATTGTATGTTTCCCTCCTCCCATTTTGTGGAAATGCTGTTGTACGTTGCTTGGCCATTGGAGCCGGAATAGTAAGCTAATTTTTATATCAGGGAAAATGCACACACGCACATACGAGTACACAACGAACAGGTGTAGCGGAATACCACATGAATGTGTCTCTAAGCGAGTTTGTGAAACAGTGTGTAACTATGCATACATGTGCGTTTGAGAGGGAATGTGTGGGTATATGCGAAAGTAAATTGAATAATAAATTTAATTAAAGTAAATAAAAATTTAGGCGCCAACACTACTAAAAAGTAAATCAAATAATATGGTGTTAAATTCGCAACAATGCTCCGGTGAGAGTTGGGTGGTTTTTATGGTCCAGTGGCAATTTGTTTTCCCCCGGATTGTTGTTTTATTTACTTTTCTCTCCCTCTGTGGTGTTTTTTTTTTTGCTTGATTTTTTTCTTTGCGATTGTCTGCTTTATTATAATTAATTTGTTTGCGTTTATTTGCGGTTGGAATTAGTTCTATCCCATGTTATTTAGATAAAGGAAGAGTATGGCATTTACGTGGGAAAACCATGGTGATATTCGTGGTATGGAAGATCAGAAGCCAGTGGGTGATGGGTTATAACAACATGAAGTTAGGAACCTGTTCACTTATTTACATGACCTTCTTTTTGCCTTGAATGACATTAAATTGAAATAAAATAATATTTTTCCATTTTAAACTCCCTCTTCGGTATTAACTGAAATTTAATAGCGACTAATCGCAGTGATGAATTTTTGAAAATGTCGTCATCAATCATTTTCCATTGTGAAAAAGAAAAAAAATGAATGGCTATCAATCATCAAATCCACTTTGGTCATTACTTTAAGCACTAGCCACCAACTCCTTCCTTCCCGTTCCACCATTCGATTGGCAAACCGTTCGAATTTATAGACATTCCCATTCGTCAATTTTCATTAAAACTAAACTAAAAAACTTCGCATAGTGTTAGGATATCGGAAAATGTCAAATAGAGCCACTGGAAAAAATGAAAAACGACAAGAAAATGTACAATGTCAAAAATATCAATCATAATGAAGGGATAGCGTAAGGTAGGCTAGCAAAATAATTTAGATACATTTTCTTTTAGAAACTACACAGCATCAATGTAATAAATTATTTTCATTATGATAATTAGCAGTCCTTTCTGTCACAATAGTAGCCATTATCTCGATGATTTCCTTTGAATGTCAAGAGGTATGGCCCAAAAATAAAATAATGGTCATTTGTGTACCAAAATTCCTTTTGTATTTGAAATGTATCATTAATTTGATATTCATGGTAATTTGTTACTTTGACAGGACACGTTTTGTCCAAATTAGTTTTTCAACTTGTCCACTATGTTATATGAAAGGATGTAGTATGCTAGCCTTGTGCGAAAGGGATGTTCTAGGTTCTTTGTAAAATCATGTATCATATTTTTAGATTCTCTGTCATGTCCTCTAGTTGCCTTATTTTCTGTTAAGTCCATTTCGGAGAATTTTTTCTTGAAAGGGTTTTTTCTGTAAAATCCATAAACTTCGAATAAGAAAAAATATCTGTTGTCGGACAATTATTAAACATAAAATCATCACCACTTGTTACTCTGTCCTAATTCATTTTTCATGTTCCATTTGTTTTTTTTTTTTTTTTTTTTTTTTTTGCTTTTTATCCTTGAAGATATTTTCATGTTGTTCAACATTTACCGGATTTGTAAAGTTTTTCTTCTTGTCGCTTCAGTTCATGTTAATGGATGTATGGTTGGTTCCGAAAAAAATTGTGTTCGCATTATTTCCCTTTGGTGTATTCGACTAACTATTGAATTGTTTAGAATGGTTCGAAGAATGATAGGAATAAATAACTGAATGGATGGATGAAGGCACGAACGAATGACTATGTGTGACGTGATATAAATAATGAATGATTTGTTGTTGAGCTGAGTCCTGGCCCATGACAATTTCTTCATATAAGGATATTTAGTTTTCACATTCATAACTTTGGTGTGTGTGTGTCTGGAATTGATTTGTGCATATATGAGAGTGTGTGTGAAATCTCTTGTATATGGGTGTTTGTTTTGTGGAGATTTGTTAATAAATTAAATTTTTCACTCACAGTCAATTGGGACAAATTTAGTTTATTTTTTCTTGTTTTCGAAGGACATCAATGTCCAGTGAAAGTTTTCACTGAGCAACGTAAGTTTTTCTTAAATAAACTTTTTAAGATTTTTCAAAACTGTTCTGGTGGTAATAGATAATTACGCAAGGATAAGCAAAAGCTATGGATATGAAGAAAGTTTCGAAAATAAATTATAAATACATTGTTAATTTTGCAGAGTAAGAACTTAATCAGTAATTTCGATAGTAAATTTAAAATATTTTTGAAGGCCTAAATAAAGGTGCTGATTTTTTAAAGATTTTTTTGAAGCCATTTATTACAGATTTAATAAATATATGTTTTTAAGAACTGTTCATGTTAATGTTGTTTTTTTTCACGGAAAATTTCCCGATAACGTCATCACTTTCCTTTTATTCAATTTTACATCTGAATTTTTGTGCAACATTATTCACGGAAATGTCATTCGCCTATTACCATCGAAGTTCGATAAAAAAAGGAACTTCTTTGGCAATCCGCAAAAAGGAAAATAGCAATGGATCAAGGGCAAACTATTGAAAAAACCTGAATGTTTTTAAGACAACAGTGGTTTGCAAAACCACAAAAACCATGTGACCGATTGAAGGAAACGGATAAACCCTAAAATATATTATATTGCCTAGGCTCTAAAATAATATTTTATAAATCATCAGCGTCTCTAGATGGCCTTCAAACAATATTCTTTAAAAAAAGGACTGATTTTTTTCAAAAAATCCAGTCTTTGAAAATGTTCTTATAATTCTCATTATTTTTTCACACATACACCCACATAAATGTTGTTACATTTTGCAACTTTAATTGACATTTTCTGAACATTACTATAATTGTTGGGAACAACAACAACCCATATATATATATATATATATATTTCCCAATTTTAATAGGGTTCGTCCTTGGTCCTATTTCATCCAATTCGAATCAAAAATGCGACCTGTACTTTGATTACAATTCAAAATGGACGGAAGGACATGCATTAATCGACTTAATGCATTAATCGACTTATTATTATTAATTGATTTGAGTTTCCGATCTCTGATAGCTGATTAACATATCATACACTTCTACTTTCCGTTCGACATTAAGGATAATATTCCGCAAATTAACCCTGCAACTGGCCAATTGTTTACTCATTTCTCATAAAAAATTACTAATTATTTTTTTTTTTAATCAAGTAACAAATATCGAATGCCTGTCTTTTCTAGTTAGAGTATACATCATATTTTAACTGATATCGTTTAAAACATTATTTTAAATAAATTATTATTTACAGCAACGTATTTACAACACACGATCTAAAGAAGGGCTTCAACGTTAATAACAACATGTCGATTAAACAACAACTACAATGGTGACTCAACAAATTACAAAAATTCACGTTACTATTACAGCAACAGCAACAACAACAATCGACAATTATTAATGCCACTCACCTTTAAATGCGATGTTGAGCAACAACCCTTCACATCTCCCCCATCTATGTATGACATTCGAACCGCACATGCCCATTAACATTGAATAACATTTTCATTCCGGATGGAATCGAAGAATCAATGCAACGACGAATTGAATTGTTACATAGGTTGTGTGTGGTCGACTACAAAATTATGTCGTTCGCATTACATTTGTAGCGATGATGATGACGTGGTCCACTGGTGTGGCCAATTGTGCATATTTTGTAAAGTACTTTTCTCAAAAGCAAATAATTATCAATATCATTGAGTAACAACAACATAAATGTTGCACATATGTATTATATACACATTCACATTGGTCATACTGACGAGCTATTACTCAGACTTGCGACACATGTAGTCATTACACGAGAGCACGTGAGAGTGTATTTTAATCATGGATAGCAGGAATTGAAATTTATGTAAATAAAAATGATGCACTGTGTACTAGGCCATAAAAAATATTCACTCCAGTATTGTCTACTACTTATTCCTGAAAAAACTATCCTTTAAAACAACAATGCCGGTACTGACCCCTAAGTTTTTTTTAATCTTCACCCGTTTTGAAATATTCATTAAAAGTCCACTATTCACTAATTACTGATAAAATAGTTAGTGTTGTGGCACCTTTAGAAAATATCCTGAAAAAGAAATATGAACTTCTTGAACCACTGTTTTGGTGTTGCACCAGTAGTTTGTAGTAAATTTTATGAGTGATTTCGGTTGTGGAGTTTATTACAAATAAAAATTAATTTAAATGAACATCGTTTAAAATTAATGACTTTTCGCGTGTTGCGCAAAATATTCCGCAGTACCCTACGTGTTATGTTAACTAAGTAAATACTGGCGATGTGTCCCGCTGAACATCGTTTAAATTTATGAGTAATATTAACAACTGAATTTAACAACTGAATATATATTATATACATTTACATATTTGAAATGGGTACATGGTCAATAAATGGACTACTCACCTTCCAATAGTTACCCTTCAATTAAAAATACCCAACTCCAACAAATCCTGTCATTTCATGCTCTATATTTAACAACATAATAATGCGGAGAAGATGGCACACGACTATCATTGACGCCTGGAATAACAATGTCAACAATAACTACAGCAACACAACAAAATCTATGCTCTTTTGTCTTAAAAATGTTTTTTTTTTAATCCATGCTTTATTTAGTAATTAAAAAATTAATATATTCTTATAAAAATCCAGCCCTTGTATGTGGCCATGAAAAAACTAATTTTTAAAGACTTCAGATTTTTTTAAATTTTTTCTGAATAACAATTTATTATTTTGTTTTTTTTTTTATTTTGATTTTCCTTACAGACTATACGCAAAACAGCGTGCTCGCCACCATTGCATTAAAAGGTAAATATTTTAACAATTTAATACACTCATCGCACATTTGTCGAACATTACGCAAACATACACCCACAACACAGTTTACCTTTTACTTATTTACTTTACAATAATAGATAAAATAATAACAACAATAATACCATCGAAAATGTGCTGTCAGCCAGAGTCAGTCAGCTAAATTGCGTAGCACACAGAGACACATCCATACATAAACACAAGCAGTAAAATTTAATTTGCATGTAATTGTTTTAATACTGGAATGTAAGTGTTGCCGATTAACATAAGCTGTTGGCGTGATACCGAGTAGCAGTGAAACCCCAAAAATAAAGAAAAGAAAAACGAAAGATATGTTTAAGTAAATATTTTCAATCTTTATTGTAAAGTAGGTGGGTTTCGTGAGAAACAAGACTTTACCTTAGCGTGCGTTAACTACGATAGCGAGAGATGTTTTACCAACGATAGCGAGAATGTAAGTGTTTACTCTACGAAAGCGAAAAAGCAAGTGATGTTGCGATGGGCATGAAAGCAACAGCAAGGCCGTGATCAACAACTACGACCACAGCAGTGGAAAGCGCCTCTCTGCATCCGAACTAAGCGAATGTGGCTTCCAGGAGATATAGTAGAAGAGAGCAAAACTCTCCCCTACAATCCGAACTAGGCGAATGAGGCTCCTGAAAGATATGCAGAGAAGATTTCCCCATTGGGCTCCGAAGAGCGGCCAATTAAAGTGGTTAATTGTAATGCTGTAGAAGGGGAAACAATGTATCGAACATATACATTGCCGTAAGCAATGTATCGAACTTAAACATAAGCAAATATTTTGGGAATTTTTTAAATACAAAAAAATGGTCCAAAATTTGTGTGGCGGTCGAATTTTGTCGAACTGCTCATTAAGCTTTTCTGGTCCAATTTTATATCATTTTATTTGAATTCCTGATGGCAACATTCATCGCAAATTTTCAATTGGTCCTTTATTTGCCAGAGGAACACGAAAAATGTGTTTTATTAACCTTTAATAATATCGGATTTTCAATTAAGACTCATCTTCCTCGTCCAAGAACTCAGGTAATGGGAATGAAGTGAAACAATTGCCATGCAATTAAAAAAAACAAACACAATATTGTTGTACATGAAAAATAAACATATATTTAAACAGAATATCATGGGTGGATAAGTGCAAGATTTCAAGGACCAACAGAAGGTGTCGACTTTTATAGAGAATTTTTCAGAAGCCAATATAAGGTGTGGCTTTGTAAAGAACATTGGATACTGTAGCTTACATCATAAGTAATGGGATTTTAACGCAAAATGTTGAAGGGTGTAAAACTAAGTGTGGATTTTTTAAAGAATATTTTTGGGAGGATCGATTTTTTAATTAAATAATATTCAATGGTAATCGTTTTTTGTTTAGGGCCTTGAAAACCAATTATTTAAAAAACAACGTCATGTTTAGGAATTAGAAAAAAATATTGTTTACAAAATCAACATCACGCCTTAGATGGAAATTGAAAAAAGGACCTTGTTGGTCCTTCAGACATGTCTCTTTTAAACCTATTCAAAAAAACTTTGATTTATCTCGCTTATTAGCGATTAAAGTTGCTATTCTCGATGACCTCACTTCTTTTTTTGTCTTCTTTCTCATCTTCAGTTTAGTTTGTTTATTTCAATTTGGTTTTTTTGTTCTTCTTTCTTGAAACGAAGGAAGAAAAACAATTCAAGTGTTGTTGTCAACAAGTTTAGGAACAACACTCCAGTGAATTGTGGAAAGTACAGTGTCCTCATTTCTATTGACAAGTTGTTGAGTAGAGTGCAGAGAAACGAGCGGGACATAATCTACAAAATAACTGACTTTAACAATTCGGCAATGATGATGTGACTATAGCTAACGATGATACCAACGACTGCAATTAAAGCAAGAAAAGTCAATAAAAACAAGATAGTTATTGTATTTCTTTGTCGTCTTTTTTAAATAAAAAACTTTTTTTATTTTTTATGTTTTTTATTTCGTCTCATCGCTCTCATCGCCTAAGTGAAAATGTGAAGAGTTTTCGATTGACTTTAAGTACAGTAACAACTACTACAACCATGGAGTTGATTACTAACAAAATACAACATTGTATGGCCATTGTTTCTGTGCCTGCAGTTGCAGTGGTGGTTCCAATAGTTGTTGTAGTAATTGGCCAACTTCATACAACTTAATAAGTGTTAAAATATAACTTCGATATTACAAATTAATTTTATTTTTTTTTCAAATTCAATAGAAATTACAGTTATTGAATTGTGTGTTGTTTTAACACTCTGATATTTTTATAACCTCATTCATAGAGTATGAAATAAATAGTTTTTTCAGAGAATCTCGTCTTTCAAAAATGTATCTAGTAATAAAATATTCTTCAAAAATTCAGTTCTGATGTTGACTACAAAATTCTCCCAGAACTATCTTTAAAACCCAGTTCTTATAACAAAGACGCAAAAAATACGCTATGGTGAATTTTCACAAAATATTCTTAAACAAAAAAAAATTAAGAAATCGACAATCTGTTGTTTTTTAAAAAAATATTTTTCCGAACATAAAAAAAAACTTTTCTGGCTTTGAAAAAATATCCCTTCAAAATTTAGGCCTTAGGCGGTATTTACAAAACATAAAAAAACACAAAGTAATTGAAATGATATAATAGTATCAGGAAGTTTTTAATTGTAAATATGGAGAGAAATTGCTTTCCTGATTAGTTCAAATATCTGTCAATTATTGGCAAATAACATAATAAGAACATCAACGACGCGTGCAATAAACTGTCAAGCTCGTATTTCACTTCTGTACATTTCTTTGGCGCTATTTCTTGTCGTGGCGTGTGAGCGAGCGATCGAACACAAAGTTGTTCATCATCAGGATTTTGTTTTTTGGACAACATACATTGAAAACAAGCACTCAATAACAGAGTGCCGCCATATTTTCAAAAAAAGACAAACATACATACCGAAAAAAACATAACCTCGCTATTTCATATCGAAGAAATGCTAGTTCGATAGACTGCAAACGACAAGCTATGAAAGAAAGTTTCCAAAGAAAATCGAAGAAAAAATTTAAAGAAAAAGGACTTCATATTGAACAGAAAGAGGCATGAAAAATAAAGAAAAGTTATGAAATGCAATTTTCTTGTTCGTTTTAACAGATTTCAATAAATTTTCTATATCGTCGTCATCGCCATCCTCAAGTAGATGCCAGTTTTTTTTTCTAGGAGAGGAATATGGAACAATATATTAATTGGGTTATTATGTATTTCCGACACACATATACATAGAAATTGTGATTTGTTCTGCAATTGTATTTTAATAAATTAAGAAAAAAAATGATTTGATTACATATAATAATGGACCAAAGCTGACACATATCCTTGTGAACAAATATTCGTTGAAAAATCTACGCCGTATACAAGCTGGTAGTTAGTCCAACAAATATTCTTGAAATTTTTTGCCTTTTTTATAAAATCATGCAGTTGATCATGTAGGGTATCAAATAACCATATACGAATGGTTCCTCCTTTCCCAACACCTTCCTAATAAAAAAAAAATAAAGTCCAAAGGTCAACAATCATTTCTCAACAAACTTCCTGCAATCATATCACCAAAAAAAGGGAACACATAAAAAGCACATATCAAATGGTTAAGAAGAAGAAGAAGAAAAAAGAAAATGAAATAAAAAAGTACAGCCAAAATCTAGTAATCCCCGTCATCATTATGTTGTGAATTTCAAAGAAAGTTTTGTATGTACGGTTTTCAAAATGTTCCCATTGCATTTTTTATTGAAGAAACTTTAACTTTTCCCAATTTTAAATGCCAAACAAATAAACAGAAATGTACAACAACAAAACAACAATTTTAATTGAATTAACTTTCTTCGGAAACATGTGAATAGGAAGTACATTAAACAAATGAAGGAAAACAATTTTAAGACAACCTACGGTGTATTTTTGGGAGCATTTGCCAAGGCGTGGACTTTTTAAGGAATATTTTTTGCGGGCTACACCTGATGTAAATTTTTTAAAGAATATTTTTGAAGGGCTTAATCTGAATATAGTGAGATTTTTTTAAGAATATGTTTTGATGGCCTACATAAGGCGTGAATTCTTTAAATAATATTTTTTAATGGCCTAGCACGGCGTACATACATATTTACACGACTCTTTCTTTTACTAGTGTTATGGTATTTGCCAACCACCCATCCGCCCGACTAACCATATAGCAACGAATATAGCAACCAACCATCCATACAACACCAAATGTGACCATTTTATTACAGCCAATAATAAATGGTAACATTTTTAAAAAATTTTTATTGCCGCCAATATTCTACAACATACAAACGCACACACTCATCCAAATATACTAGCATATACACAAATCCATTGCATTTGACACAAACGACACTCATATGGCATATTCTTTACAAACGGAACCTTTGAATATGCATTTTATTGGCAGGTTGTTGTCCTTCGAGTAGCACCCAGCCAATCAATTGGCGAACCAAAGTGATTCCATTCCGACTCCATTGTTGGGTATTTTGTACGTGTGATTCTGTTGTCATATCGAGCCGTGTGGGTATTTGGAAATGTGCAATTGTCTCTGGAATGACGGAACGACAAATGAGCAGCATTTTGCTGGTTGTCTAAAACGAAGATGTAGAACCACGACAACAACGCAACGTTGTTCCACTGCCAGACTATAAGAAGACAGAAATGTTGTTGCTGCTGGCCCAAGCAAATTAACATACATTTCCCTTGATGGTAATTTTTATTGGAATAAGAACACGCTTATAGATTTTTTTAAAAGAATATTTTCCCAAGATTATTTAAAATCTATCGCAATAAATAGTAAATCTTACTTCAACAATTTCCTACAGTTCAGTAGGAACTTTAAAAACAATTTGAAAGTCATAAAAAAGTAGATATTATAGCAATGTAAACGTTTGCTGTTCCGATGTACTCTATTTATTTTTGATTTTCAACCGCTCCGGTTGCTCCTATTCTGTCCTATAGCTTCCACTGGTTGAGCTGTCATTAGAGTTGATGTTATAAAATGATTGTGCCGCCGTCCTTCTCAGTACTCTAGCTGTTGATGTTAATGTTGGGTGATAACGACCCTTAAACGAAGAAGTACTATTGATTGTTGTTATTGGTGTGAGTATTTTTGTTGGGTATTCTCAGGATATTTATACCCTACACAACTATGTTGTCAGGGTATTATAGCTTTGTGCAGCCCCAAATGTTTGTAACGCCGCGAAATATTGGTCCTAGACCCACCTTTAAGTATACCGATCGTCATATCTCGACTAGCTGAGTCGATCTAGACATGTTTGTCCGTCCGTCCGTCCGTCCGTCTGTCCATTATAATTTGTAAACACGATACAGGCCACAGTTATGGACCAATCTTCACGAAATTTTGCATGTAGGATGGGTTCTGGCCAATGAAGACCCCTATTGTTTTTGGGAAAGATCGGTTAAAATTTAGGGGATGAAATGGACCAAATACTAAATTTTTGTCGGTTTTTCTGGTCGCTCCAGAGGCCGCAATTATGGCCCAAACACCGCGAATATTTGCATGGAGAAGGGGATCGGGTCAGAGAATAAGCGTGCATGTTTTGATAAAGATCGGTCAATATTTAGCGGGTCAAATGGACCCTGACTTTTGTGTGAGAAATGACAAAATTTGTATTCTATGGCATATATATTTACTCCTGGAGGATGTAGACCCTAGGAGTTGATAACATATCCAAGAGGAGTGGTTGACCTTTAAATTGATACCAAATATAGTGATGTATCTACTCAGATGTGGGAGTTACAGTCAAATTTTTACATGTGCTTACGTATTCAGATATTATTTAGTAATCCATTACCACATTAAAGGGAGAAATATCGCGCTGATGGCTTTGAAATTTTTCATGAAGTTCCAGTTGTGGTCAAGAACAACGCCTACAATTTTCGGTGATGATCAGATTAAAATTTTGGGATGAAATGGACCGAAAACACAATTTTTTGTGTGTTTTCGAGTAGAGTATAATCCGAAAATCACAACACACCCACCGTGAAGGTAATCTGGACAAGTAATTAGAAGGACTGTACAAGAGGGGGCAGTACAAGAGGGGGCAAATATCAGGAAATATTACTCAGACTCGGAATAAACATCCTCAGAAAGTTAGAGTTCGTGGTAGTTGTGTAGGGTATCGTATGGTCGGCCCCGTCCGACTATACTGCTCCGCTCACTGGTTTTTCGATTTTTTTGTTGTTTCTATTTTTTGGTCATTTATATTACGTATAATATATATATATATATATATATATATATATGATTTTGTTTTAGTCTTTAATTTCCTATTCCTATTGATTTAAATATTTAAAAAATGTATATTTCTAAATTAGTATTTTGTTTTTGCAAAATCGCCAGGCTGAATCCCTGTTTGTTGTTTTTATAAAAAACGACTATTTATTAGTGGGGAATGTATGGCATTATCCTCCGAGGAGTAAATTAAATTACTTGTAAAAATTGAAATGTATTATCCCTTTATCTTTTGTTATCTAAATTAAGAACAAAAGAATATGTTTTCATATCGTTTACTCACATCCTAAATAAAAAATCTCTACATTTTGTTTTTGTGTTGCTGCTTTAAAATAAACACACAATTTATTATATGTTTGTAAGAGTGCTACATTTTAAGCATTCATATGGGACATACGTGTATGTCTCATACACTTATACTAATATGGTAGTACAAAGACAGTCATAATCTACATAAATATTTACAAGGATTTGTATGTCAGTCTACTTTTTTGTTACCACAGTACCGAGATTCTACATTTTCATTGTTACCTTGTTACCAATGAAGAAAATTGGAGAGGAGAAGTAGGCATGACAAACAGACAAATTTAGCTGCGAATGTTTTATCTTCTTCAAGCGGGCTTGCGGACAAACGAAATGACTTTCCATTACTAAGTAGTACTCTAAACAACCGTATAGTATAGTTTTTTGTTTTCTAAAATACACTTTCATATTGTGGTCACATAAACAACTTGTTTTAATAATAGAAGTGGCTTATATAGGCGTGCACAAAATGATAGCACTATACTAAATTGTTTGGGGGTCTATACAAGGATTTTTTACAGAATATGGCGTTGATTTTTTAATGTATATTTTTTTGGAGGTCTTACAAGCCGTGGATTTTGTAAAGACCATATTGAAGGATCCATAAGGTCTGCATAAGGCGTGGGGGCTTATAAAGTTGTAGATTTTTTAAAAAAGCAATGTTTGTTTTGTTTTACTTTGCTACTATTATCTCCAATTACTGTATGAACAATAACACAAAAGTTCCAAAGCAACGCATTCCCATGAATATATTAGTCAAGTACAATTGTATTGCTACAAACAGTTCCTTTTTGTAAAAATACGAAATATTGGTCCTAGACCCACCTTTAAGTATACCGATCGTCATATCTCGACTAGCTGAGTCGATCTAGACATGTGTGTCCGTCCGTCCGTCTGTCCATTATAATTTGTAAACACGATACAGGCCACAGTTATGGACCAATCTTCACGATTGGTCCATAACTGTGGCATCCTTGCATGTAGGATGGGTTCTGGCCAATGAAGACCCCTATTGTTTTTGGAAAAGATCGGTTAATATTTAGGGGATGAAATGGACCAAAAACATTATTTTTGTCGGTTTTTCTGGTCGCTCCAGAGGCCGCAATTATGGCCCAAACACCGCGAATTTTTGCATGGAGAAGGAGATCGGGCCAAAGAATAAGCATGCATTTTTGATAAGGATCGGTCAATATTTAGCGGGTCAAATGGACCCTGACTTTTGTGTGAAAAACTACAAAATTTGTATTCTGTAGCGTATATATTTACCCCTGAAGGATATAGACCCTAGAAGTTGACAGTATATCCAATAGGCCCTTTACCACACTAGAGGGCGGAAATATAGCGCTGATCGCTTTAAAATGTTCCATTAAGTTCCAGTTATGGACTAGGATAACGCCTATAATTTTCGGTGAAGTGGACCGAAAACTTAATTTTTTGTGTTTTTTCGATTCGATCTATAGGCTCCAATGAGAATAAGAAGATCACAACACATGGGATGGGAATCTGGACAAGTAATTTGAAGGGCTGTACTAAATATTAGTAATAATTGTCGGCCTCTAGTTGGTCCACATGGTTCAAATATCGCGAAATATTCCCCAAGCTCAGAATATAAATCCACAATATAAATCTCAAGTTCAGAACATAAATCCTCAGAAAGTTAGTTTTTCGTGGAAGATGTGTAGGGTATCATATGGTCGGCCCAGTCCGATTATACTACTCCGCTCACTGGTTTAAAAAAGCAATATTTGAAAAATATTTTTTCAAAAGCCTGTACATGATGTATGTTTTCCTTTGCTACTTTTATCACCAATTACTGTATGAACCAGTGAGCGGAGCAGTATAGTCGGACGGGGCCGACCATATGATACCCTACACAACTACCACGGAACTCTAGCTTTTGCGTATGTTTATTTCGAACTGGGTCAATATTTAGTGATATTTGCACCCTCTTGACCGATAAGAGATCAAAACCACATCTTCCTTTTCCGAATATCCCAA